>NW_028148438.1:0-15223 GCF_947247035.1 Vipera ursinii | reverse complement strand
TCTTTTTCTTTCTTTCTTTCTTTCTTTCTTTTCTCTCTCTCTCTCTCTCTCTCTCTCTCTCCACGCACACACAGAAAGAGAAAGGAGAGAGAGAGAGAGAGAGAGAGAGAGAGAGAGAAAGAAAGAAAGAAAGAAAAGAAAGAAAGAAAGAAAGAAAGAAAGAAAGAAAGAGAGGGGGGGTGAAGTAGATCACTACAGGATTACAAGAAAACATATAATCCCTACTATTCTGTCAGTTAATATGAGGGAGAGATCTCTTGGTCTTCAAGTTAAAACAATATCTTTTTCTTTCTTTCTTTCTTTCTTTCTTTCTTTCTTTCTTTCTTTCTTTCTTTCTTTTCTTTTTTTCTTTCTTTCTTTCTCTTTCTTTCTTTTTTGTTTTTCTCTCTCTCTCTCCACGCACACACAGAAAGAGAAAGAGAGAGAGAGAGAGAGAAGGCTGAAGTGGATCAACTGCAGGATTACAAGGAAACATATAATCCTTACTATTCTGTTTAAGTTAACTTTTCCATAATTCGCCAAAGCTATAATCTGTGTATTTTGCCCAAACTGTATTCACCGCTGCTTTTAAAAGCTTGCATGAGTTGTGGACCTTAGCATCCCATCGCAAAAAAAGAAAAAGAAAAAAAAGGCCCTAAGAGTGAATAACTAGCATTTCCCTGCCACCAATGCAGCCCTTAACCCAAGCTTGCAAAATTCCAGTAAAGCTCTCGTGGCGAAGAAGCTTCACTCCGCAAACTGTGGACAACGGCAGAACACGGCTGTGCAGAACAAACAGCTTAATCGCTTGTCATTACTCTATGGGAAATCTACTTTAAAGTCATTAGTTCTTCCCTTTTAAATCTTAATGACTCCCTAATTAAAGTTCTTGCCCCAGTCTCAAGATTCAGCATGGCTGAGATACAACGGCTAACCTCACGTGCATTAAGCTTAAAGCAAAAAAATTAGCACTCATTAACGAGATCACCTGTTGAAACGAAATAACCCGCAAACAGGGGAAAACTGTTTGCAAATGTTGTGAAGGAAAAGATCAGAGTTTAAAACCGTACTTCTTACATTAAACCTTTTTTTTTTGGTGGGGGAGGGGGGGCTAAAAGCCACACAATCTCCCAACTATTCGAAATGTGGAGAGGGGACAGGTGGGAGGGCTGGGGCTGGGGCTGGGGGGCGGAGGCGGAGGGGGGACCCTGGTTATTTCAATGCAACTCCCACATCTTCACAAACCCACTCAAAAGCTCTCCACTGCAAAAGAGACGTCCCCAAACGCTCGCCGATATCTGAAGTGGAGTCATTTTATCGACAGATTCAAATCTTGTTTTAGTTGCATGGGAAAAAGCACTTTTAAAGGGCTGCAAAAGCGGGCAGGGGCAGGGTTTGGGGGGGGGGAAAGGGGAAAAAAGAAAAAGAAAGAAACTTTTCAACAAGAAATATTTCTTCCCCGACAAAGAAGTTTCAAGCTTAGGAGTGAAATTTCAGGGAAGGTGGCGGCATTGTCTGCGCGATTTCTACCGCCAGTCTCTGTTGTGAAAAGAAAAACTGACAGATCTGGGGGCTTTGTAAACCAATTCAGGAACTTTCATGCTTCTTATTTGTTAGGCCAAAGGTTAAATTGCTGACCTGTAACCCCCTGCTTAGCGGCCTTTCCCCTTTCCATGTAAAGCTTTATTTCAACTCTGTATTTACATGGATTAGTCTCTTTTCACAATAAGGAATCTGTTCAAAACTAAGGACTCCGCTCTCCTTGGGCTGAAAGCAGCCACAATTATTCGACCCTGGAATAATGGCCATATTGTAGGAAGAAAGAAAGAAAGAAAGAAAGAAAGAAAGAAAGAAAGAAAGAAAGAAAGAAAGAAAGAAAGAAAGAAAGAAAGAAAGAAGAAAGAGGAGGGAGGGAGGGAGGGAGGGAAGACAACCTATCTGTCTCTTGGCAAAGACACAGAGAAAGAGAGAAAGAAAAAAAGAAAGAAAGAAAGAAGGAAAGAAAGAAAGAAAGAAAGAAACAGAAAGAGAAAGAAAGAAGGAAAGAGAAAAAGAAAGAAAGAGAGAGAAAGAAAGAAAGAGAGAGAGAGAGAGAAAGAGAGAAAGAGAGAAAGAAAGAAAGAAAGAAAGAAAGAAAGAAAGAAAGAAAGAAAGAAAGGGGAGGGAGGGAGGGAGGGAAGACAACCTATCTGTCTCTTGGCAAAGACACAGAGAAAGAAAGAAAGAAAAAAAGAAAGAAACAGAAAGAGAAAGAAAGAAAGAAGGAAAGAGAAAAAGAAAGAAAGAGAGAGAGAAAGAAAGAAAGAAAGAAAGAAAGAAAAAGAAAGAAAGAAAGAAAGAAAAAGAAAGAAAGAAAGAAAGAAAGAAAGAAGAAAGAAAGAAGAAAGAAAGAAAGAAAGAAAGAAAGAAAGAAAGAAAGAAAGAAAGAAAGAAAGAAAGACGGTTACTGCTTTACTGAAACAATGGAAGAGGGGATGCCTCCTACAACATTTAGCAAACAAAGCCAGCCTGCTGTGAACTTGATGAGATGTCAAACTCTGTTAGAAATATAAAAATCGACAAAAGGGATTTTCCCCCACCACCCCGGACCCCCCAGCCCTTTGCAAAGTCTTGCGACCAAGACCCCCTCTACAGAGAGATTTCCGGTTTTGGGATTAAACATGCCTAGGAATAAAAAAAAATATATAAAAAAATCCAGTCCCTATGCAAATGGCACCAAAAAAACCCATGTGCCCTTGTGGATTTTAGAAACAGCAGATAAAACCGTTTCCATCCGTTTATTTCAAGCCCCTCTTCGCCCCCAGACTTTTCTTTCTCTGGTTGCTATGTCAGAAGGAAGCTCTCCTGGCTTGCTTTACGGCCAGACGTGAAGGATTTCTCAGGAGGGGCGGTGAACGGGCACAAAAGAATCTTGAAGGTGGCGTCCAGCAAAAGTATTATTCCAATCCTTGGCCAGTCCAAACACGGAAACGCTGATCCTTTCCAGGAAGACCACAAACGGGGATGGAGAACCTCTTCAGAACTTCCAAAATCAAAAGGGCTGCAGAGAAATCCATTGGGACGTGCAATGAACCCAGGACTCCATAAGGACCATCCTGTCTCTTGAACCTTCAGTCCTGGGTTGTGGGATCAGCAGGAGCCCAGAGGGAGTGCCATTTATAAATAATAATAATAATAATAATAATAATAATAATAATAATAATAATAATAATAATAATAATAATAATAGAAGAAGAAGAAGAAGAAGAAGAAGAAGAAGAAGAAGAAGAAGAAGAAGAAGAAGAAGAAGAAGTAGTAGTTGGAAGGGACCTTGGAGGTCATCTAGTCCAACCCCCTGCTCAGGCAGGAAACCCTATACCATTTCAGGCAAATGGCTGTCCAGTCTCTTCTTAAAAACTTCCAGTGTTGGAGCATTCACCACTTCTGGAGGCAGGTGGTTCCACTGATTCATTGTTCTGACTGTCAGGAAGTTCCTCCTTAGTTCCAGGTTGCTTCTCTCCTTGACTAGTTTCCATCCGTTGCTTCTTGTCCTGCTTTCAGGCGCTTTGGAGAATAGCTTGACTCCCTCTTCTTTGGGGCAACCCCTGAGACATTAGAAGACTGCTATCATGTCACCCCTCACCCTTCTCTTCATTAAACTACACATACCCAATTCCAGCAACCGTTCCCGATATGTTTTAGCCTCCAGTCCCCCAATCATCTTTGTTGCTCTTCTCTGTACTCTTTCTAGAGTCTCGACATCTTTTGGCTGAGAAGAGCCTCTTAAGGGTTGTTCATTCAAGCTTTGGGGGTAGACGGCGTAGGACACAAGTCACCTCGTCCAGCTTCGATTGAGTTTTAGATCATTATTAGGATCGACGATAGCCCTGATGCTGTTGCCTGGTTGGGTGATGAAACATCTCCAATAAAACAACCAGGCTCAAAGAACACCAAGGACCCCGTAGGTCATTTTTGGCAGCCAGTTTTTTGGAAGCTGTGATTGTAACACCTCAAACAGAGAACACGTCAGGGTATTCCCCCAAACCCAACTTTTGGGATACTCCATATTTACAGGGCTCTTCAAACTTGGCCCTTTGATGACTTGTGGACTTCAACTCCCAGAATTCCTCAGCCAGCGTGCCGCCTTAGAAGCCAAACGCTTTTAATTTTGTTGAAAATTTATTGGATTCACTCTCTCGTTGATTCTACTTTGATAAAGATGCCCAGATCCATGGAAAAGCACCGCTTAAAAACAGCATCCAGTTTCATCACACTGAGCTCTGCCGGTTCAAGCGGGCCAAATTTTGAGACACACGCCGAGAGCGTCGTACTGCCAGGCTTGTGGTGACCCCAGGGGAGAAGATGGCCAAGGGATCAGAAGAGTTTTAGAAACCCAAGAAGGACGCCCAACCAAGCTTTCGTTGTCAAGCTTTTTAGCCGTGCGACGCAACACCACGCTTCTGCCTTTAACCATCCCACAAAGCTGAATCCTCGCAATTTCGCGTTACGCCAAGGAAACGTGAGGAGGAAAGCCCTTCCAGATGTCTGAGTTTCTCCCATTTTCCCCGCGCCAAAATTGGCCCACTTCCTTCCATCCATCCATCCATCCTCCCTTGCGTAAACCCTACCTTGGTAATTACTCAGCTTGGTTAGTTCGTCAGGAGCCGGAGTAGGGAGTTCTTACTTAAACCATGTCTATGCCCATTATTCTAAGTAGGCACCAGATTATGGCTTAGCCGGTTAGACTAAGGGCCAGTTCAAATGCAAATGGGCCCATTCTCTCAAACAAGGATAAACTCCCTCGGAGTTAATCAATTTCCTGGGGGAGATTTATCTCCCTATTCAACCAGTGTTATGTTTAGCAGAAGAGGCTGCCCGCTCTTTTAAATGCCTTTGTTAGGCACCCAGGCTGCGGCTGTACGCCCGTTTCTTTTATCAATCCTAGGGAACATTTGTCAAGGCAAAAGAAAAAAGAAAAAAAAAGAGAGCTTATAACAGCTTTATCCCACTGCTTTAGAAATACTTTCTAAGCTTGTGTGCAGATTTTCGTGTTATCATTTTAAAGAGGGCGGGGAGAAAAAAAATAGATATGAAAGGAACGCTTTACCTGTGCTAAAGCATTTTTCCGCAATTCCTTGAAGCCACAAGCGCCCGAAGAGTTTTGTGCGCCATCTCACACACACACACACACACACACACACACAAAGAAACGATAAAAGGACAGGTCCTGGCGTGGCGACACCCGAGGATCCAATACTGCTTTCTGATGTCTTCTTTTGCAAAGCCTGGCACCCCGAACGCACAACCCTTACACAAAAGCTCCCCTATGCAGGAGGAGCGCGCGTGCACGCACACACACACACACACACAAAGCCACCCAGTTTTCAGAGCTTTTTCTCTTTCAAACGTTCCCAGCTTTAGTGACCTGTTTTGATCAGTTGCTTTCGACTAACAAATGGATTTTTTCACCCGGTGCTATTAGACAACCGCCGTACCCCTAACAAGGCAGAGCCTTTGGCAAGAGTCTCAGAGATGGGCAGATTCAGACACGGCTCATTTCTAGCCCGTGACTCGGGCGGAAGATTCTTTTCAGAATCAGAACAGGCCATTAGAAAGTGGAAGAAGACACAGCCAAGAGGGCCTGTTTTTCCCCACCATGTTTTTTTTTCTCCGCAAGGCCCCCTGCACCCTTGGTCTGTAACGATGCATCTCTTTCTTAGGGGAGAGATTTTATTCGGGGCCTGCAGAAGATCAAAGCTAACAAGGCAAAGGCTGTTTTCGGGTGGCGCAAAAGAGAGAGAGAGAGAGAGAGAGAAAGACACAGAGAGACAGAGAGACAGAGAGAGAGAGAGAGAAACGGAGCATGCACAGAGTTTTAGACACACACACAGAAACACAACGGTTGTCCTCAGGGCCTTAGAAACAGCGGACCTAAACGGGTCACCTCTTCTCATCCCGTAATAATATAAGTCTTTCTCTTGTAAAAGGCCATGCAGAAGACGAGATATTTTGAGTGAGAACGAATGACTCGCCCCCCCGATTTGACCACCTTTTTTGGGGGCCCGCAAGGTTGTTAAGTGAATCATTGCGGTGGTTAAGCGAATCCAGTGCTCAGTCAGCGGATCTGACCTCCCTTGCTGACTCTGTCAAAAGACACACACACACCCCCGGCCGAGAAGCCGGCAAGTGGCGATGAATGCTAATTGCCAATTGCTAATTGCCAATTGAATTTTTGACTGTGTTGGCTTCAAGGGCACTGCAGTGGTTGTAAGCGCCAGGATCAGTCCTAAGTCGCTTGTTCCAGCACCGTCGTAACTTTGAACGGTCGTACGTCGGGGACTACGCCTCGCCATATGCAAATCAGGTGGCCATTTAGCGCTGCAAAAGAGTTGCCTCTTGTCCTCTCATAATAATATTAATATAATTATTATTATTATTAATTATTAATATTGCTAAGCACATTGATTTGTGCTTAGATTGTAATTTATATCCCGCCCTGAGTCTTCAGAGAAGGGCGGGATATAAATTTAATAAAATAAATAAATAAATAAAAATAAATGGGATTAAAATAAAAAAATTCAAAATTGTCCTCAGGGCCTTAGAAACAGCGGACCTGAACGGGTCACCTCTTCTCATCCCGTAATAATATAAGTCTTTCTCTTGTAAAAGGCCATCCTGTTGCTGGCAGACTTTACAAGATAAAAGTCTCATATTACAAGGGCAATTTGGAAGTAAACCTCCGTTTGGTTTATCAATGACCGACCCAGGCAGATTGAGAACTTATTATGCACATTAGAAAACTACAGTGTGACGTGACTTTTCGACCTAGCCGCCATTCAAATTGAGGCACTTATTTTTATTTTATTTTAATTCCATTTATATCCCGCCCTTCTCCGAAGACTCAGGGCGGCTTACAAGCTTAGCAATAGCCTTCATTCTATGTATCTGCCTGCTTATTAGGGCTTTGCCCCCCACCCCAAGCGGCATTATTACAAAGTCAGCTTAATTGCCCCCAACAATCTGGGTCCTCATTTTACCTACCTCGGAAGGATGGAAGGCTGAGTCAACCTTGAGCCTGGTGGGATGCGAACCTGCACTAATTGCAGGCAGCTGGTGTTACTTAGGGAGGCATTAGCCCACTGCTCCACCAAGGCTCACTTGTCGTAATGTCTTACAAAGTTTGAAATTCCTTAGCCGGAGTCGCACTGTGCCAAATCTGGGCTACGGGGGTGTGTGTGTGTGATCAAAAACATCCCAACGGAACCGCTATCAAAAGTCCTGGGGTGCGTCTAGCGCTGTGTGGGTGAGCATTGCATCGTGAACCAACACCACACCGGAAGGGGTGCCGTAGAAAATCGCGCCAAATGTGAGCATGCCAAAGGAGTATGGCTAGTGAAGTTTGCGGAGCGTGGTTCGACCATCATCAGTTCAGACGTCTGCAGTGAAAGGTTACGAAAACTCAAAAGGAGTTTGTCCATCACAAACGTCGGCGGCCTGCTGACTTCCGGTGTGGTGTTGGTTCACGACAATGCTCACCCGCGCACCGCTAGATGCACCCCAGGACATTTGAAGCAGTTCCGTTGGGATGGTTTTGATCACACACACACACACACCATGGCCCAGATTTGGCACCGAGCAGGCAACTACTAAGGAATTTCAACCTTGTAAGACAGGGGTCTTCAAACTTGTGCCCTTTGATGACTTGTGGGACTTCAGCTCCCAGAATTCCTGAGCCAGGCACGCGTTGTCTGTCCACAAGTCATCAAAGGCCAAGTTTGAAGACCCCTGAACTAGACATACCCAATTCCAGCGACCATTTCTCTTCCCAAGAAGTCATGAATGGCTCAAAGTTACCTTCTCATCTTTGACATTATCCTGGAATTATAGCAAGAGCACAGAGAATTCCTCTGAGTTCAGAAGGGCGTGCCTGGCTGAGGAATTCTGGGAGTTGAAGTCCACAAGTCATCAAAGGGCCACGTTTGAAGAACCCGGTTCTAAGACATTGTGACAAGCGGCTCAATTTGAATGGCGATTAGGTCGAAAAGTCACGCTGTAGTTTTTTCAATGTGCATAATAAGTTCTCAATCTGCCTGGGTCGGTCACTGATAAACCAAACGATGGTTTACTTCCGAATTGCCCTCGTAATATGAGACTTTTATCTTGTAAAGTCTGCCAGCAACAGGATGGCCTTTTACAAGAGAAAGACTTATATTATTACGGGATGAGAAGAGGTGACCCGTTCAGGTCCGCTGTTTCTAAGGCCCTGAGGACAATTTTGAATTGCCCTGTTATTTTATTTTAATCCCATTTATTTTTATTTATTTATTTTATTAAATTTATATCCCGCCCTTCTCCGAAGACTCAGGGGGGCTTACAATCTAAGCACAAATCAATGTGCTTAGCAATATTAATAATTAATAATAATTATTAATAATATTAATATTATTATGAGAGGACAAGAGGCAACTCTTTCGCAGCACTAAATGGCCACCTGAATCGCATATGGCGAGGCGTAGTCCCCAACGTACGACCGTTCAAAGTTACGACGGTGCTGGAACAAGCGACTTAGGACTGATCCTGGCGCTTACAACCACTGCAGTGCCCTTGAAGCCAACACAGTCAAAAATTCAATTGGCAATTAGCAATTGGCAATTAGCATTCATCGCCACTTGCCGGCTTCTCGGCCGGGGGAGGGGGTGTGTCTTTTGACAGAGTCAGCAAGGGAGGTCAGATCCGCTGACTGAGCACTGGGTTCGCTTAACCACCGCAATGATTCACTTAACAACCTTGCGGGGCCCCCCCAAAAAAGGTTGTCAAATTGGGGGGGCGAGTCATTCGTTCTCACTCAAAATATCTCGTCTTCTGCACTGGGGCTAAGCGAGCCTCATTCTGTACTTCGAGTGTGCCCCTCCAGACACGTGAGACTACAAGTCCCATGCCAGGAACGGGAGGTACCAGGTGAGTCTAGGTGGGAGGCATTTCCAGCTCAGAGAAGACTCTGGGGACCGTCTGCCTCCTCTGCTCCGAGCAAAACCCCGTCAGGAAGGATTCAGCCGAGGGACGTCGTTACCTGTGCCCGACGCGAAAGGGCAGGTGACTTCAACGTAGACCTCAAAGGTGGTCTCCGGGTTTTGCCTGAAAGAGAAGAAAAGGTAAGGGCGTTTTTTTTCAGAAGGGCTGGTCAGAGGCAGGTCTGTTAAAATCATGCAGAGGAAAAGAGGAAGGGGTTTCAAGGAGGGGCTGGGAGACTAGTAAGTCCTATATGTATATGTAAATGCTTTTTAACTATTTAGATTACCTTGCTAGGCCCCAAACATGGGACAAATCTTTCTTTCCTGTTTCAGCCTAACCGAAGGCCATCGACAGGCAGTAGTCACAACAGTGACAGCTCATATTTGTGTAAATTTTAGATATATATATACACACACACACACACATATATATATACGTATGTGTATGTGTATGTATGTGTATGTATATGTGTATGTATATGTATATGTATATGTATATGCATATGCATATATGCATATACATATATGTATATATATATATATATATGCATATATATATATATGTACATATATATGCATATATATATGTGTGTGTGTATATATATATTATAGGGACGCGGTGGCTCAGTGGGTTAGGACGCTGAGCTTGCCGATCTGAAGGTCGGCAGTTTGGCGGGTCGAATCCCGAGTGCCGCGTGACAGAGTGAGCGCCTGTTACTCGTCCCAGCTTCTGCCAACCTAGCAGTTCGAAAGCACATAAAAATGCAAGTAGAAAAATAGGGACCACTCCGGTGGGAAGGTAACAGCGTTCCGTGCGCCTTTGGCGTCTCGTCATGCCGGCCACATGACCACGGAGACGTCCTCGGACAAGCGCTGGCTCTTCGGCTTTGAAACAGAGATGAGCACCGGCCCCTAGAGTCGGAAACGACGAGCACGCATGTGCGGGGGAACCTTTACCTTTATATATATATATATATATATATATATATATATATATATATATATATATATATATATATTCCCACCCAAACAGAGCAGTGCTAGACTTCAACCATGGTTCACGAGACTCCGTTAACTTCCATTAAAGGCAGAAAGTGCCATGGAAAAAGCCGAATTAATTCATGCCATTTTTGAGCAGAAGGAGGGCGGAGCAGGAGTCAAAGGACGACACCGGTGGTGGAAGATTTATCCTTTAGGGAGGGCAATTTTTCTGGAAAGCCCAACTGGAAGAGGAAAGAAAAAAGAAGAAAAAAAAAACCTTTGCAAACGATCGGAGTCTTGAAGGAAAGAAACAGACACAAGCAAACTCCGTCTGCTGGCGTTGCAGGCACGTTTTGCCCGTCTCTTTCCCCCCCCCCCCCACACTACCACCAACCTTCTCTTCTAAGCCCAGAGCTGACGATTAATTATTGCAACACATTATTTAACAGTAGCTATAATTAAACCAAGCCAGGCTTTCAACACCTGCTGGAGTAGTTTTAAAAATGGGCCCACGGTGCACAAGTCCTGTTTTCCTTTTAGCTAAATGCAGGCCCTTGAATAGTAGTATTTTCCAGCCTGCTAGCAAAGACGCAACACAATGGGTTGCGGGTTTCAGGAGGCAGCATCACCCAACGTTCGCCCGCTGGGGCAAGGTGCGAATCCTTGCTCGCCCAGGATCCCGAACCCACGTTCCCCCCCGTTTTACAACACAGAAGCACAACTTCCTTAAACTCCAAAGCAGAATGCGGCCAGGAGAGAGCATGAAGGCTGGAGGGGGGGGGGGAAATGTGGATTTGGAAGATGGGAGTAAATATAAACCAATTCAGCCTTAAAAAAACATAAAATCAATCTATAGGATTGCTTAAAGGTAATAATCCTCAATAATCCTCAACTTGAAATTTTTTTTTGGTTTAGTGACCATTCAAAGTTACAACGGCACTGGGAAAAAAGGGATTTACGACCGCTATTCATACTTACAAGTGTTCCGGCATCCCCCAGGGTCATGTGATCAAAATTTGGAGGCTTGGCATGTACTTAGGAAACGTGCGGCGTCCCGGGGGTCACGTGATTCCCCTTTGCGACCTTCCGTCAAGCAAAGTCATAATGGGGAAGCCAGATTCACTTAACGACTGTGTTACTAACTTAACAACTGCAGGGATTTCCTTAGCAATAGAATAAAATAGAATAGAAAAGAATATGAAATAAAATAGAATAGAGTAGAAATATAGAATAGAATAGAATAGAATAGAATAGAATAGAATAGAATAGAATAGAATAGAATAGAATAGAATAGAATAGAAAATAGAAAATAGAAAATAGGAAATAGAAATTAGAATAGGAAATAGAATAGAATAGAATAATAAGAAATAATAGAATAGAATAGAATAGAATAATAAGAAATAATAGAATAGAATAGAATAATAAATAAGAATAGAATAGAATAGAATAGAATAGAATAGAATAGAATAGAATAGAATAGAATAGAATAGAATAGAATAATAAAAAATAAGAATAGAATAGAGTAGAATAATAATTAGAATGGAATGGAATGGAATGGAATGGAATGGAATGGAATGGAATGGAATAGAATAGAATAGAATAGAATAGAATAGAATAGAATAGAATAGAATAGAATAGGAATTAGAATAGAAAATAGAATAGAATAATAAGAAATAAGAATAGAATAGAATAGAATAAGAAATTAGAATAGAATAGAATAGAATAGAATAGAATAGAATAGAATAGAAAAGAATAGAATAGAATAGAATAGAATAGAATAGAATAGAATAGAATAGAATAGAATAGAATAGAATAGAATAGGAATTAGAATAGAAAATAGAATAGAATAATAAGAAATAAGAATAGAATAGAATAGAATAAGAAATAAGAATAGAATAGAATAGAATAGAATAGAATAGAATAGAATAGAATAGAATAGAATAGAATAGAATAGAATAGAATAGAATAGTAAGAAATAAGAATAGAATAGAGTGGAATAATAATTAGAATGGAATGGAATGGAATGGAATGGAATGGAATGGAATGGAATAGAATAGAATAGAATAGAATAGAATAGAATAGAATAGAATAGAATAGAATAGAATAGAATAGGAAATAAGAATAGAATAGAATAGAATAGAATAGAATAGAATAGAATAGAATAGAATAGAATAGAATAGAACAGAACAGAATCTGGAAGGGACCTTGGAGATCTTCTAGTCCAGCCCCCCTCCAGCTCAAGCAGGACAACCTACACCATCTCAGCAGATGGAGGCAAGAGAGGTCACATAGTGGGGTAAAACCCCACTTAGCTGTATTGCTTAGCAACAGGAATGTTGGGTTTCCACTGCGGTCAAGTACTACCTGTATTTTCCCATTAACAAATCTCATTTTGAATTTAGACTGCCATCCAGCCATTCCTACAAAAGTCCCACCTGCTCCGTTCTAACATAACATTTCCAAAACTCTCGATTTAGGTATACGCCAGCCTGCTTTTTTTTTTAAAGGGGGGGGGAACCCCTAATGCGCCAAGAGAAGTTACTTAGGGCCTAGCGGATTTAAACCCGTCTCCGAGCCCATCTTGATATATATTCAAAGCCGTCTGATGCTATCCTTCTCCTACGGACCTTTGTTTGTTTTCGTTAAGTGCCCGGATCAAAAAGCCGCTTTCAAAAGCTAGAAAACTCCAGAGACAAAAAAAAAAACCATATTCTCATCCTTGAGAAGCTAACACTTCAGAGAAGAATTTGTTAAGCTCTTTGGAAGCGTCTTACAATATTCGGGGGCTTCCGACGTACGGCGCATGCACAACACAGATACACCACGCATCGCTAGCGTGCCGTTTCTTTAGAGGGCCAAAACCGACAAGCTACATCTTAATGCCAGATAGCTCCTTTGGGCTTTGTAGTTCAAATACCGATTTCTTGGGTCTTTGCATGGAATTCCCAAGTCCTGCACCTCCTTCAGCCTTGAAATGTCAAGTAGCCCTCAAGGTGTCAAGCCCGGGGAAAAAAAATCAGGAAAACCAGGCAGTTCGAACAGACATATTTATTTGCAAGCTGAAGCTCTCTGCAAGAATCTGAACTTCAGGTCGAGTCTTTCTGTTGCTAAGCGAGACTTTTCTTTAAGTGAGTTTGGCCTCTTTTTATCTCCTTTCCTGCCTCGGTCGTTCAGCGAATCACTGCGGCTGATCAATTAGTAAGCCGGTTGTTAAGTGAAGACAAGCCTTCACTCGGCTTGTCAGAAGGCTGCAAAAAAACAAAAAGGGATCACGTGACCTTGGGAGTCAGCAACGGTCGTAACTGTGAGTCGGCTGCCGAGCGTCTGAATTTGGATCACCTGGCCAAGGCCGTAAACGGTGAAAAATGCTCTTCAGTTTACTCTTTGCAAGGATGTTGTAACTTTTGAACGGTCACAAAATGAACTGTTCTAAGTCGAGGACTTCCTGTGCTAACGGTCAAAGCAAATGGGCGGTAGATAGGAATCCAAGGAGTTCAAGGCGGGCTCGACTCAGATCTCTTGTGGGCACGAAGGGATTCGAGACTAATGACGCATTTGACCCCTCCCTCCCGCGGGCTCAGCTGGCTCCTCTCCTACACAAGGTTTTCTCCCTTAGAACTATATGTCCAGCTCTCTCCTGCAATATTTGATTTCTAGAGACTTCTAGCAGCCCAATTAATTACTCTGAATTTCTGGGAGTCTCTCTGTTTGACTTTGATGCTTCCCTTTTTTTTTTGCCATCTAGCTAGGCCACCTAATCTTGGCGCGAGGGACCACTTGTAATCTCTGGTTAGAGGAGCAATCCCAAAAGTTCTCCTGATGAATCCGTTCTTTCTTCCCAGCAGTTTTGTGCTTCCTTTGCACAACAGAGGCACAGAGTCAAGATCACACGAGGTATTAGTCCCGCTTTATAAAACCCTAGTAAGGCCACACTCAACTACTGCGGCCAATTTTGGTCGCCGTATCACGAAAAAGATGTTGAGAGTTTGGGGGGGGGGAAATCAAGAGAAGAGGATCTAAGGCCTGGAGAGACTAAAACATATGAAGAACGGCTGCGGGACTTGGGTTTGGCTAGTCCAGGGATAGGCAACCTCAGCTCTTTTACGACTCGTGGACTTCAACTCCCAGAGTTCCTGAGTCAGCCTGGCTCAGCTTGGAAACCTCTCCCTTTCCCCTCAGCATGGCTGGCTCAGGAATTCTGGGAGTTGAAGTCCACGAGTCATAAAACGGCCTAGGCCTAGGGGCAGGGGTAGGCAACCTCGGCTCTTTTATGACTCGTGGACTTCAACTCCCAGAGTTCCTGAGTCAGCTATGAGTCATAAAAGAGCCGAGGTTGCCAACCCCTGGGCTAGTATAAAGAAAAGAAGGACCAGGGGGGACATGATAGCAATGTTCTAGTATTTGAGGGGCTGCCACAAAGAAGAAGAGGGGGTCACGTTATTCTCCAAAGCACCAGAGGGCAGGACAAGAAACAATGGGTGGAAACTAATCAAGGAGAGAAGCAACCTGGAATTAAGGAGAAACTTCCTGACAGGGAGGACAATTAACCAGTGGAACAGCTTGCCACCAGAAGTTGTGGGCGCTCCATCACTGGAGGTGAAACAGAAGAAAAACAATGCGTAACAATGTCAGTTAAACCAGCAAGGCGGCGAGGCTGCTCCCCCAGGGTCTGAGTCTGCACAGATTCTCCCCAAATCAAAAAAACAATATAGAAACACGGCGACTACAAGAAACCTCACCGCCCCTCGGACCATCCAGGATAGAGTCTAAATTAGGTGGCTCTACCTTTTGCCTCCTGCTTCCCCATACTTGATATCGGGGGGTGGTGGTGTGGGGGGGGGGGAAACCAGAGAAGTTGCTCTGATAATATTCAGCCCCTTTGGTCTTAGGGAGATCTCTTCTGCATCCTTGCAATGGAAAACTGCGACCAGTTTTGCTCACCATTTTAACAAAAAAGACGTTGGGGCTTTGGGAAAAAAAAATTCAGAGAAGAGCAACTAAGATGATCCAAGGCCTGGAGACTAAACATACGAAGAACGGCTGCGGGACTTGGGGTTTGGCTAATGTAGAGAAAAGAGGAAATAGGGGGAGACACGATAGCAGCCTTCCAGTATCTGAGGGGCTGCCCCAGAAGAAGAGGGAGTCGAATTATTCCCCAAAGCACCAGAAGGCAGGATGAGAAACAACGGTTGGAAACTGATCAAGGAGAGAAGCAACCTGGAATTAAGGAGAAACTTCCTGACAGTGAGGACAATGAACCAGTGGTACAGCTT
>NW_028148444.1:55000-72954 GCF_947247035.1 Vipera ursinii | reverse complement strand
AAAAGAAAAAGAAAGAAGGAAAGAAAAGAAAGAAAGAAAGAAAGAGGAAAGAAAGAAAGAAAGAAAGAAAAAGGAAGGAAGGAAGGAAGGGAAGGAAGGAAGGAAGGAAGGAAAGAGAAAGAAAGAAAGAAAGAAAGAGAAAGAAAGAAAGAAAGAAAGAAAGAAAGAAAGAAAGAAAGGAAGGAAGGAAAGGAAGGGAAGGAAGAAAGAAAAAGAAAGAAAAAAAGGAAAGATTGGACTGTGGGGGTCCCTGGTGCTCTCTGAGCTGGGTGGTTTCCTTCCAGATGTTTCATCACCCAACATCAGTGCGAGGAAGAAGAGGAGGCAGAAGGAAGGAAGGAAGGAAGGAAGGACACTGAGCTGGGCGGTTTCCTTGAAGACGTTTCAGGACCCAACTAGGGATCGTCATCAGGGCTAGAAGGAAGGAAGGAAGGAAGGAAAGAAAGAAAAAGAAAGAAAAAGAAAGAAGGAAAGAAAAGAAATAAAGAAAGAAAAAGAAAGAAAGAAAGAAAAGAAAGAAAGAAAGAAAGAAAGAAAGAAAGAAAGAAAGAAAGAAAGAAAGAAAGAAAGAAAGATTGGACTGTGGGGTCCCTGGTGTTCTCTGAGCTGGGTGGTTTCCTTGCAGACGTCTCATGACCCAACTAGGGAACGTCATCAGGGCTAGAAGGGAGGAAGGAAGGAAGGAAGGAAGGAAGGAAGGGACTGTGGGGTCCCTGGTGCTCTCTGAGCTGGCTGGTTTCCTTCCAGATGTTTCATCACCCAACTAGATAACATCATCAGTGCGAGGAGGAAGAGGAGGCGGAAGGAAGGAAGGAAGGAAGGAAGGAAGGAAGGAAGGAAGAAAGAAAGAAAGAAAGAAAGAAAGAAAGAAAGAAAGAAAGAAAGAAAGAAAGAAAGAAAGAAAGAAAGAAAGAAAGAAAAAGATTGGACTGTGGGGTCCCTGGGGCTCTCTGAGCTGGGAGGTTTCCTTGCAGATGTTTCAGGACCCAACTAGGGAACGTCATCAGGGCTAGAAGGAAGGAAGGAAGGAAGGAAGGAAGGAAGGAAGGAAGGAAGGAAGGAAGGACGGACAGTGGGGTCCTTGGTCCTCTCTCAACTAGGTAACCTTGCCAGGAAAGCTGAAGGCGTATTTTCGTCAAAGAGAAAAGCCAGCCGAAAACAGACAGAAATGCACAAGAGAACCCAGAATAGCAGAGTTGGAAGGCGCCTGGGAGGTCATCTAGTCCAACCCCCTGTTCAAGCACGAGGCCCTTGCAGAATCAGAGAATGAATAGGGACGGAAGGGACCTGGGAGGTCATCTAGTCCACCCCAACTCAAGCAGGAGACTCTTTTCTCTTCCTCCTCCCTCTGCTCCTCTTCCTCCTTCCCCCCCTTCCCCCCCCTCCCCTTCCCCTCCCTCTCTTCCTCCCCCTCCTCAGAATCACAGAATCACAGAAGGCACCCTGGAGGTCATCTAGTCCAACCCCCTGCTAAAGCTGGAGGCCCTTACAGAATCATCGAATGAGAGAGTCAGAACGGACCCTGGAGGTCATCTAGTCCAACCCTCTGCCCGAGCCTCCTCCTCCTCCTCCTCCTCCTCCTCCTCCTCCTCCTCTTCCGAATAACAGAATAATAGAGTTGGAAGGGATCCTGGAGGTCATCTAGTCTGACCCCCTGCCCGAGCAGGAGGCCCTTAAGAAATCACACAATGGCCGAGTTGGAAGGGACCCTGGAGGTCATCTAGTCCAACCCCCCTGTACGAGGAGAAGGCCCTTAACAAATCACACAATGGCTGAGTTGGAAGGGATCCTGGAGGTCATCCAGTCCGTCCCCCCTGCCCGAGAAGGAGTCCCTTAACGAATCACACAATGGCTGAGTTGGAAGGGACCCTGGAGGTCATCTACTCCGATCCCCTGCCCGAGCAGGAGGCCCTTAACGAATCATACAATGGCCGAGTTGGAAGGGACCCTGGAGGTCATCTAGTCTGACCCCCTGCCTGAGCAGGAGGCCCTTAACAAATCACACAATGGCCGAGTTGGAAGGGACCCTGGAGGTCATCCAGTCTGACCCCCTGCCTGAGCAGGAGGCCCTTCACAATTCACACAATGGCCGAGTTGGAAGGGACCCTAGAGGTCATCTAGTCCGACCCCCCTGCCCGAGAAGGAGTCCTTTAACGAATCACACAATGGCCGAGTTGGAAGGGACCCTGGAGGTCATCTAGTCCGACCCCCCTGCCCGAGAAGGAGTCCTTTAACGAATCACACAATGGCCGAGTTGGAAGGGACCCTGGAGGTCATCCAGTCTGACCCCCTGCCTGAGCAGGAGGCCCTTAACAATTCACACAATGGCCAAGTTGGAAGGGACCCTGGAGGTCATCTAGTCCGACCCCACTGCACGAGAAGGAGTTCCTTAACGAATCACACAGTGGCCGAGTTGGAAGGGACCCTGGGAGGTCATCTAGTCTGACCCCCTGCCCGAGCAAGAGAGCCCCTAACCCCACCCCACCCTTCGAGGACAATGATTTCTTGAATAACCTGTCCTGATGGAGGCACCGACAACTTGAGGTTCTCCTTGGTTATACAACCCACACACAACGATCAACAAACCCAGGCTGTTTTGGACCCGAGGAAACCCGGCCTTAAGAGATTCCTCTTTCAAAGTTTGAGACCCTCCAGAGGCGAGTTCGAGACCCACCATTAAGCTGCTTTGGCCTTCTCCTTCAAGAGAAAGACACCTGTGAATGGCGGCTTCGCTTCTTTGTTTTACCGATAGAGTTAAAACCAAAAAAGAAAAAATAAGCCCTGCGGCGCCCCCTGCCCTAGCAGAAAAAATAAAAAGATTTGTGTGGCGCCCCCTGCCGGCCGCCATCCCTCACTGCAGGAAACCCTAGCAGAAAAATTAAAAAGATTTGTTTGAGAAATAGAAAAAGAAAAAGAAAAAAAAATTGAGTATAAATGAAGATTAGCTGAACGAGGGACAAAATCCTTCAAGTCTTTTCTTCTTTCTTTCTTTTTTTTTTGAGACGAGAAATATTAAAAAAATGTTGGGACGGTTTACGGAAAAGAAAGGTTTTCTCCGTTTTGTCTTTCTCTCTCTCTCTCTCTCTCTCTCTCTCTCATTTTTCTTTTAAGCTAAAAGAAATATAAAAAATGTTGGGATGGTTTACCTAAAAGCAATGTTTTCTGTTTTGTCTTTTTTTGCTAATAATAATACTAGTAGTAAGTAGTAGTAATAGTAACAGTAATAGTAATAATAATAATAATAATAATAATAATAATAATAATAATAATAATAATAATTAGTCCTACGGGAATAGGGCGGTATATAAATTTAAATAATAATAATAATAATAATAATAATAATAATAATAATAATAATAATAATAATAATAATAATAAATAATAATAAATAAAACTGTACAAAACACATCAAGACGTTGCAGCTTCCTGCAATAACTACAGCAAAGCTACAAAAAAAAACCCAACCTGCGCTACTCGGAACATCTTACATTTTAAGGAGAGACCTGGTTGAGACCTAGGATGCTGGCAGCAACCCGTGTCAACCATTAGTGCCAGTCAATTTGAGTGTTCAGTTGACCGAGTTTCATGTTTTATGAATAAAAATTTTAGAATAATAATAATAATAAAGTTGGAAGGGACCTTGGAGGTCATCTAGTCCAACCCCCTGCTCAGGCAGGATACCCTGTACCTTTTCAGAGATTTTTCTTTAAGATATGAGAAATATAAAAATGTTGGGATGGTTTACATAAAAGAAACTTTTGCTCTGTTTTGTCAATTAATAATAATAATAATAATAATAATAATAATAATAATAATAATAATAATAATAATAATAATAATAATAATAAATGTTGGAAGGGACCTTGGAGGTCATCTAGTCCAACCCCCTGCTCAGGCAGGAAACCCTGTACCTTTTCAGAGATTTTTCTTTAAGATATGTGAAATATAAAAATGTTGGGATGGTTTACATAAAAGAAACTTTTTCTGTTTTCTCTTTTTAAATAATAATAATAATAATAATCCGAGATACCTGGTTGAGACCTAGGATGCTGGCAGCAACCCGTGTCAACCATTAGTGCCAGTCAGTTTGAGTCTTCAGTTGACCGAGTTTCATGTTTTATGAATAAAAGTTTTAGAATAATAATAATAAAGTTGGAAGGGACCTTGGAGGTCATCTAGTCCAACCCCCTGCTCAGGCAGGAAACCCTGTACCATTTCAGACTTTTTCTTTAAGATATAAGAAATGTAAAAATGTTAGGATGGTTTACAGAAAAGAAACTTTTTCTCTGTTTTGTCTTTTTTAATAATAATAATAAATAATAATAATAATAATAATAATAATAATAATAATAATAATAATAATAATAATAATAATAATAATAAAGTTGGAAGGTACCTTGGAGGTCATCTAGTCCAACCCCCTGCTCAGGCAGGATACCCTATACCATTTCAGAGATTTTTCTTTAACATATGAGAAATATAAAAATGTTGGGATGGTTTACATAAAAGAAACTTTTTCTGTTTTGTCTTTTTTAATAATAATAATGATGATGATGATGATGATGATGATGATGATGATGGATGTAGAATTTCTTTTCTTGTGAGTCCTCTTGGTTGCGCTCTATGTCCCGTTTTCGACATTCTTGTTTAGACTTTTTCCCCATAAAATTGAAATAATAATAATAAAAAGTTGGAAGGGACCTTGGAGGTCATCTAGTCTCACCCCTTGCTCAGGCAGGAAACCCCCTACCATTTCAGACATTTTCCTTTAAGATATAAGAAATATAAAAATGTTGGGATGGTTCACATAAAAGAAACGTTTTCTCTGTTTTGTCTTTTTCCTAATAACAACAACAACAATAAAGTTGGAAGGGACCTTGGAGGTCATCTAATCCAACCCTCTTGTGAGTCCTCTTGGTTGCGCTCTATGTCCCGTTTTCGACCTTCTTGTTTAGAGTTTTTCCCCATAAAATTGAAATAATAATAATAAAAAGTTGGAAGGGACCTTGGAGGTCATCTAATCCAACCCCTTGCTCAGGCAGGATACCCTATACCATTTCAGACATTTTTCTTTAAGATATGAGAAATATAAAAATGTTGGGATGGTTCACATAAAAGAAACTTTTTCTGTTTTGTCTTTTTTAATAATGATGATGATGATGATGATGATGATGATGATGATGGATGTAGAATTTCTTTTCTTGTGAGTCCTCTTGGTTGCGCTCTATGTCCCGTTTCCGACATTCTCGTTTAGAGGTTTTCCCCAGAAAATTGAAATAATAATAATAAAAAGTTGGAAGGGACCTTGGAGGTCATCTAGTCGAACCCCCTGCTCAGGCAGGAAACCCCCTACCATTTCAGGCATTTTTCTTTAAGACATGAGAAATATAAAAAAAGTTGGGATGGTTCACATAAAAGAAATGTTTTCTCTGTTTTGTCTTTTTCCTAACAACAACCAGAATAATAATATGATAATGATAATTATGATGATGATGATGGAAGGGACCCCGGAGGTCATCTAGTCCAACCCCCTGCTCAGGCAGGAAACCCCATACCATTTCAGACATTTTTCTTTAAGATATGAGAAATATAAAAAAAGTTGGGATGGTTCACATAAAAGAAACGTTTTCTCTGTTTTGTCTTTTTCCTAACAACCACCAGAATAATAATATAATGATGATAATTATGATGATGATGGAAGGGACCCCGGAGGTCATCTAGTCCAACCCCCTGCTCAGGCAGGAAACCCCATACCATTTCAGACATTTTTCTTTAAGATATGAGAAATATAAAAAAGTTGGGATGGTTCACATAAAAGAAACGTTTTCTCTGTTTTGTCTTTTTCCTAACAACCACCAGAATAATAATATAATGATGATAATTATGATGATGATGGAAGGGACCCCGGAGGTCATCTAGTCCAACCCCCTGCTCAGGCAGGATTTCAGAGATTTTTCTTTAAGACCTGAGCAACATAAAAATGGGATGTCTTGTAAGGAGGCCAAAGACTTAGGTGCTTCAGAGAGTAACTGATTTTGAGAAAATCTTTAACCCGTTAAGGACGTTTTGAACGCGGTGGGGCAAAAACAAATTGTAATAAAAAACAGGAAAAAAAAAAAGGATTTAGGACGGAGGCCACCGAGATGATCAATTAGCAAATGAGTTTCATATACAAATTAAATTAATAATAATAAATAATAATAATAAATAATAAATAATAATAATAATAATAATAATAATAATAATAATAATAATAATAATAATAATAATAATAATAATATTGGTGTGGTCATTATTTGCCGCAAGCAAGAGGAGAAAAACGGCTTCGGTGTCATTGTCCATTTCTTGAAAGAAGAACCGGGGGAATTTTTTTTCAGGTTGGCCAAAAGAGCGAGCCTCGTCGCAAAAAGAGGCGGTCAAGGGAAGCCATTCCGCCGACCGCGGAATCATGGAAATTAATTGCGACCGCTTTGTTTTTTAAACCCAAACGCGCCGTTTACCGAAACGGTGAAGGCGTAACGGTGAAGGCGTACGTTCGAAAAAAAAATTCATAAAAAAAAAAAAGGTCGTTAAGCGAAGCGGGCGGACGTTAGGCCGAGTCTGGGCTTCTCCCCTCGCTGGGAAGAAGAGGTGGCCAACGGGGCAAACCCGTGACCCTGAAACCGTCGCCAGCCCCGGTCAGTTGCCAAATGCCCCCGGGGTTTTGGGTCACGCGACCGTGGCGAGGAGCCCGTCGGTCGTTAAGCGCGAGGACTGTTCGAAGTCGCTCTTGTGACAGCGGGGCTGTCACGGCCGAAGCGTTGCTGAAATGGCCGACTAGGGGATTCTGGGAATTGAAGTCCAACCCTCTCAAAGCGTGCTTCTCTCCTGCTCCTCCCCCCTCTTCCTTCTTTCCTTCCCTCTTTTTCCTTCTCTTCCTTCTTCCCTTCTTTGCTTCGCTCCCTCTTTCCTCTCTCCCTCCCTTTTTTCTTTTCCTTTCCTTCCTTTTCCTGTTTCCCCTTCCCTTCTATTTCCTTTTTCCCTCTTTTCCTTCTCTTCTCTTCCTTTCCTTTTTTCCTTCTCCTTCTCTCTTTCCTCCCTCCCTTCTCTCCCCTCCCCTTTTTCCTTCCCTTCCCTTCTTGTTCCCTTCCTCCTTCCTTCCTTTTTCCCCTTCCCTTCTTTTTTTGCTTTGTGACGTTTCCTTCCCTCCTCTTTTCCTGTCGTTTCCTCCCTCCCTCTTTCCTTCCTCCCTTCCCTTCTTCTCTTGTTTTGTTTCCTTCCCTTCTTTTCCTTTCCTTTCTCCTCTTCTCCCTTCTCTCCTTTGCTTCGCTCCCTCTTTCCTTCCTCCCTTCTCTCCCCTCCCCTTTTTATCCTTCCCTTCCTCTTTCCTTTTTCCCCCTTCCCTTCCCTTCTTTTTTTGGCTTTGTGACGTTTCCTTCCCTCCTCTTTTCCCTTCGTTTCCTCCCTCCCTCTTTCCTTCCTCCCTTCCCTTCTTCTCGTTTTGTTTCCTTCCCTTCTTCTCTTTTCCTTTCTCCTCGTCTCCCTTGCCTTCTTTGCTTCGCTCCCTCTTTCCTTCCTTCTCTCCCCTTCGCCCCCTCTTTCCTTCCTCCTTTCTCTCCCCTCCCCTTTTTTCCTTCCCTTCCCTTCTTCTTCCCTTCCTCTTTCCTTCTTTTTTCCCCTTCCCTTCCCTTCCCTTCCTGCTTTGTGACGTTTCCTTCCCTCCTCTTTTCCCTTCGTTTCCTCCCTCCCTCTTTCCTTCCTTCTCTTTTCTTCTCTTCCCTTCTTTTCCTTCCTTTTCTCTTCTCCCTTCCTTTCTTTGCTTCTCAACCTCTTCCCTTCCTTCCTCCCTCCCTCCCTCTTTTCTTTTCCTCTCCTTTCCTTCCCTTCTTTCTTCCTTCCTTCCTATTTCCTTTCTTTTCCTTCTCTTCTCTTCCCTTCTTCTTTCCCTTTTTTCCTTCTCTTCTTTCCCTCTTTCCTTCCTCCCTTCTTTTCTTACGTTTCCTTCCCTTCCTTTTCCTTCTCCTCTTCTCCCTTCCCTCCTTTGCTTCCCTCCCTCCCTCTTTCCTTCCTCCCTCCCTCCCCTTCTTTTCTTCTCTTCCCTTCTTTTCCTCCCTTCCTTTCTTTGCTTCTCTCCCTCTTTCCTTCCTCCCTCCCTCCCTCCTTTCTTTTCCTCTCCTTCCCTTCTTCCTTCCTTCCTTCCTATTTCCTTTCTTTTCCTTCTCTTCTCTTCCCTTCTTCTTTCCCTTTTTTCCTTCTCTTCTCCCTTCTCTTCTTTGCTTCTCTCCCTCTTTCCTTCCTTCCTCCCTTCTTTTCTTGTATTCTTACATTTCCTTCCCTTCCTTTTCCTTTTCCTCTTCTCCCTTCCCTCCTTTGCTTCTCTCCCTCTTTCCTTCCTCCCTCCCTTCCCTTCTTTTCTTCTCTTCCCTTCTTTTCCTTCTTTTTCTCCCTTCCTTTCTTTGCTTCTCTCCCTCTTTCCTTCCTCCCTCCCTCCCCTTCTTTTCTTCTCTTCCCTTCTTTTCCTCCCTTCCTTTCTTTGCTTCTCTCCCTCTTTCCTTCCTCCCTCCCTCCCTCCTTTCTTTTCCTCTCCTTCCCTTCTTCCTTCCTTCCTTCCTATTTCCTTTCTTTTCCTTCTCTTCTCTTCCCTTCTTCTTTCCCTTTTTTCCTTCTCTTCTCCCTTCTCTTCTTTGCTTCTCTCCCTCTTTCCTTCCTTCCTCCCTTCTTTTCTTGTATTCTTACATTTCCTTCCCTTCCTTTTCCTTTTCCTCTTCTCCCTTCCCTCCTTTGCTTCTCTCCCTCTTTCCTTCCTCCCTCCCTTCCCTTCTTTTCTTCTCTTCCCTTCTTTTCCTTCTTTTTCTCCCTTCCTTTCTTTGCTTCTCTCCCTCTTTCCTTCCTCCCTCCCTCCCTCCTTTCTTTTCCTCTCCTCTCCTTTCCTTCCTTCTTCCTTCCTTCCTATTTCCTTTCTTTTCCTTCTCTTCTCTTCCCTTCTTCTTTCCTCCTTTTTCCCCCTTCCATTCCCTTCTCTCTTTTTTTGCTTTGGGACGTTTCCTTCTCTCCTCTTTTCCTGTCGTTCGCTCCTTCCCTCTTTCCTCCCTTCTTTTCTTTCGCCCTTCCCTTCTTCCTCCCTTCCTCTTTCCTCCTTTTTCCCCCCTTCCCTTCTTCTTTTTTGCTTTGGGACGTTTCCTTCTCTCCTCTTTTCCCGTCGTTCCCTCCTTCCCTCTCTCCTTCCTTCTTCCTCTCCTCCCTTTCTTTCTTTTTCCCCTTCCCCTCTCCCTTCTTCCCTCAGAAACCCCAACCCGACAGCCGCGCTACTGCGCCTGCGCCATTCCACCCCGCTACCGACTTCCCCGGGCAGAGCGGGAGGAGGAGGAGGAGGAGGAGGAGGAAGGAACTACCCTTCCCGGCAGGCCTCGCGGCAGGCCTCCGCCTTTCGGGCCGACTCGGCCGCCGCTCGGCTCTTTCCGGAGAGAGCTTGGCGAGGCGAGAGGCGAGAGGCCTAGCGCCGCCGTCAACGCCGACGCCGTCGTCGTAGGCGCCTCGGGCCTAGTCGGCCGGCCGGTCGGTCGGGCGGGATGGAGGCCGTGCCCCGCATGCCCATGATCTGGCTGGACCTGAAGGAGGCCGCCGAGTTCGCCTTCCAGCCGGCCGTCAAGAAGGTGAAGCCGGGCGGGATGGGGAGGGGAGGGGCGGGGCGCCCGGAGCTTCCCCAACCGGGCGCCCGCGGGCGACGGGAGAGGGGGAGGGGGGCTCTTTCATGGGGAAAGGGGGGAGGTCTGGTTTTAAGGGGAGATTTGGGGGGTTCGGGGGGGGGCGAGGCTGGAATCTCTCCCCCTCCCACCCCTTGGAAGGAAGGCACGGGACTACAACCCCCATCCCGACCTTTTTGGCTGGGAAGAGGACCCATCAGCCACAGCCTGGGTGGAGGGGGGGTGCAGCTGGTCCTGGAGGTTTGCTTCATTTGAGGGAGAGATTTTGGGGTTGGAGGGAGGCTGGAATCCCCCCTGGAATGGAGGCACAGGACTACATCCCCCATCCCGGCCCTTTTTGCTGGGAAGAGGACCCATCAGCCACAGCCTGGGTGGAGGGGTGGGTGCAGCTGGACTTGGAGGCCTGCTTCATTTGAGGGAGAGATTTTGGGGTTGGAGGGAGGCTGGAATCCCCCCCCCTGGAATGAAGGCATGGGACTACAACCCCCATCCCGACCTTTTGGGCTGGGAAGAGGACCCATCAGCCACAGCCTGGAGGGGGGCGTGTGCAGCTGGACCTGGAGGTTTGCTTCATTTGAGGAGGAGGTTGGGGGGTTGGGGGGCAGGCTGGAATCCCCCCCCCTGGAATGAAGGCATGGGACTACAACCCCCATCCCGACCTTTTTGGCTGGGAAGAGGACCCATCAGCCACAGCCTGGGTGGAGGGGGGGCGTGCAGCTGGACCTGGAGGTTTGCTTCATTTGAGGAGGAGATTGTGGGGTTGGGGGGCAGGCTGGAATCCCTCCTGGAATGAAGGCATGGAACTATACACACCCCTGGGAAGAGGACCCATCAGCCACAGCCTGGAGGGGGGGCGTGCAGCTGGACCTGGAGGTTTGCTTCATTTGAGGAGGAGGTTGGGGGGTTGGGGGGCAGGCTGGAATCCCTCCTGGAATGAAGGCATGGAACTATACACACCCCTGGGAAGAGGACCCATCAGCCACAGCCTGGAGGGGGGGGGTGCAGCTGGACTTGGAGGCCTGCTTCATTTGAGGGGGAGATTTTGGGGTTGGAAGGAGGCTGGAATCCCCCCTGGAATGGAGGCACGGGACTACAACCCCCATCCCGACCTTTTTGGCTGGGAAGAAGACCCATCAGCCACAGCCCAGGGTGGGTGGGGGTGCAGCTGGACTTGGAGGCTTGCTTCATTTGAGGAGGAGATTGGGGGGTTGGGGGCAGGCTGGAATCCCCCCCTAGAATGAAGGCATGGGACTACAACCCCCATCCCGACTTTTTTGGCTGGGAAGAGGACCCATCAGCCACAGCCCGGGGTGGAGGGGGGTGCAGCTGGACTTGGAGGACTGCCTGGTTTTAAGGGGAGATTGGGGGGAAGGCTGGAATCCCTCCTGGAATAAAGCCACGGGAATACAACTCCCCTGGGAAGAGGACCCATAAGCCACAGCCTGGAGGGCAGGGGTGCAACTGGACTTTGAGGCCTGCTTCATTTGAGGGGGAGATTTTGGGGTTGGAGGGAGGCTGGAATCCCCCCGGGAATGGAGGCACGGGACTACACTCCCCCCATCCCGGCCCTTTTTGCTGGGAAGAGGACCCATCAGGCACAGCCTGGGTGGTGGAGGGGAGGTGCAGCTGGACTTGGAGGCCTGCCTGGTTTTAAGGGGAGATTGTGGAGTCGGGGGGAGGCTGGAATCCCCCCCCCGGAATGAAGGCATGGGACTACACATACCCCCGGGAAGAGGACCCATAAGCCACAGCCGGGGTGGAAGGGGGGTGGTGCAGCTGGAGGCCTGCTTAATTTGAGGAGGAGATTGAGGGGGCGTTGGGGGGAAGGCTGGAATCCCCCCCACTTTGGAATGAAGGCAGGGGACTACACCCCCCCCGCATCCCGGCCTTTTTCCTCTGAAGAGGACCCATCAGCCACAGCCCGGGTGGTGGAGGGGTGTGTGTGTGCAGCTGGCCTTGGAGGCCTGCCTGGTTTTAAGGGGAGATTGTGGGGTGGGGGGGAGGCTGGAATTCCCCTCCCCTCCCGAATGAAGGCATGGGACTACACCCCCCCCGGGAAGAGGACCCATAAGCCACAGCCGGGGTGGAAAGGGGGAGTGCAGCTGGAGGCCTGCCTAATTTGAGGGGTGTGTGTGGGGAAGGCTGGAATCCTCCCCACTTTGGAATGAAGGCAGGGGACTACACCACCACCCCGCATCCCAGCCTTTTTCCTCTGAAGAGGACCCATCAGCCACAGCCCGGGTGGTGGCGGCGGGGAGGGTGCAGCTGGCCTTGGAGGCTCACCTGGTTTCGGGGGAGTGGGTGGAGCTGGAATCTCCCTGGATTGCACACAGACACACACACACCCCTTTTCCTGGGACTCCCCAAGGGAAGGGGACCCATAAGGCACAGCCTGGTCGGAGAGGGCAGCTGGGGTTGGAGACCTGTCTGGTTTGAGGGGGAGATTGTGGGGAGGGGCCGGAATCCCCCTGGATTCTCAGACTTCCCTCCCTCCCCCTCCCCCTTTTCCTGGGACACCCCAAGGGAAGAGGACCCATAAGCCACAGCCTGGCTGGAGCGGGTGCCGCTGGTCTTGGGACGGACTCCTTTCTGACTTCAGAGGACGATGGGGGCGGTGGTGCTGGAATCCCCCCCCTATGGACGATTCGGAGACCGTTGAGTGACTTTGGCCTTCCTTTTACGACCTTCCCTCCCGCCGTCCTTAAGCGAGTCGCCGCCGTTCTGAAGTCACTCGCCGGGGTCGTTCAGGGAATCCGACTCTTCCACCACCACCCCTTGACTTTTGCTCGTCGGAAAGCGGCAAGAGAGGGGACGCCGCGAGCGTCGTAAAACAATCCGAGACCCTTGCCGAGGGTCCGAATTGGCGGGGAAGGCTGCGACGGTCGTTAAGTGAGAAAACAAAAAAAACTTTCCACCAAGACTTCAGCTTCCGCTGGACCGTGGTTAAAATATAACCTGGGTTACCTTGATTAGGAAGCGGCGAAGGGAATCGAGTTTACGAAACGGGGAAAAAACAACGCATTTTTAGTTTTGAGGGAAGAAGAGATCTTTTTGATTTTCGTTTGTCGTCTTGTGCCGAGCGGTTATTTTGATGATGTGAGAAATTTAATTGTCGGGAGGGTGATTGTGAGGGAGAGAGCTTCGATAGTTTAACTGTCAATCAATGTTGAGAAAACCCTCAACAGATAAAAAAGATGTATGTGCATCCATCCGTTCTTCCATGCATCCATCCATCATCTATCTGTCCGTCTCTCTCTGTCTATCTATATCATCTCTATATCTATCTAATTATATCATCTCTATATCTCTCTATCTAATTATATCATCTCTATATCTCTCTATCTAATTATATCATCTCTATATCTCTATATCTAATTATATCATCTCTATATCTCTATAGTTATATCATCTCTATATCTCTATATCTAATTATATCATCTCTATATCTCTATATCTAGTTATATCATCTCTATCTAATTATATCATCTCTATATCTCTATCTAATTATATCATCTCTATATCTCTCTATCTAATTATATCATCTCTAATTATATCATCTCTCTATATCTAATTATATCATCTCTATATCTCTATATCTAGTTATATCATCTCTATCTAATTATATCATCTCTATATCTCTATATCTAATTATATCATCTCTATATCTCTATATCTAATTATATCATCTCTAATTATATCATCTCTATATCTAATTATATCATCTCTATATCTCTATATCTAGTTATATCATCTCTATATCTCTATATCTAGTTATATCATCTCTAATTATATCATCTCTATATATCTAATTATATCATCTCTATATCTCTATATCTAGTTATATCATCTCTAATTATATCATCTCTATATCTCTATATCTAATTATATCATCTCTATATCTCTATATCTAGTTATATCATCTCTATCTAATTATATCATCTCTATATCTAATTATATCATCTCTATATCTCTCTATCTAATTATATCATCTCTATCTAATTATATCATCTCTCTATATCTAATTATATCATCTCTATATCTAATTATATCATCTCTGTATCTCTATATCTAATTATATCATCTCTATATCTCTATATCTAGTTATATCATCTCTATATCTAATTATATCATCTCTATCTCATCTCTATCTCCATCCATCCGTCCATCCATCTCATCTGTCTGTCTGTCTCTAATTTATCTATCTATCTACCTAATCTCTATATCTAATTATCTATTATCTCTATATCTCATCTCTCTATATCTATCTCCATCCATCCATCCATCCATCTATATCATCATCTGTCTGTCTGTCCATCTATATCCATCCATCATCTGTCTGTCTCTCCGTCAATCCATTGATTTTATATATACCTATACATACATACATACATACATACATACATACATACATACATGCGTATTTATTTATTTATTTATTTATTTGATTTCTACACCGCCCTATTCCCGAAGGACTCAGGGCGGTTTACAGGGCAAAGTTAAAAACAGTTAAAACAGTACAAAAGTTAAGAGTTAAAATTAAAATAGGATTAAATAAAGGTAAAGGTAAAGGTTCCCCCGCACATGCGTGCTAGTCGTTTCCGACTCTAGGGGCCGGTGCTCATCTCCGTTTCAAAGCTGAAGAGCCAGCGCTTGTCCGAGGACGTCTCCGTGGTCATGTGGCCGGCGTGACTAGACGCCAAAGGCGCACGGAACGCTGTTCCCTTCCCACCGGAGTGGTCCCTATTTTTCCCGAATTTAAAATTTAAAATTTAAAATTTAAAAATTTTCCTTGATAAAATATTGATGAAATATTCCTTGATAAGATTAAAAATGCGAATCCCAGGCATGTTAAAATTAACAAACAAATGAACACTGGGATGGAATTAAAAAAAGCACATATATATGTGTGTGTGTGTGTTTGTATGTATACACATATATACATGTATATACACACACATATATGTAGGTAAAATGAGGACCCAGATTGTTGGGGGCAATAAGCTGACTTTGTAATAATGCCGCTTGGGGTGTGTGTGTGAAAGCCCTAATAATAAACAGGCATTTACATAGAATGAAGGCTACTGCTAAGCACATTGATTTGTGCTTCTTAGATTGTAAGCCGCCCTGAGTCTTCGGAGAAGGGCGGGATATAAATGGAATTAAAATAAAATAAAATAAATAAATATACACACATATGTATATTATATATATATATAGATATATATATATATATATATATATATATATATATATATATATATATATATATATATATATATATATATATATATATGTGTGTGTGTGTGTGTGTGTGTGTGTATGTGTGTGTATATATGTATATATATCTGTATATATGTGTGTACACATACATATATACACACACACACACATACATACATACTGCTCAAAAAATAAAGGGAACACAAGATAAGACATCCTACTATTAAATACAGTACATTGTGTTGTTTAAGTGTTCCCTTTATTTTTTGAGCAGTATATATATATACACACACACACACACACATACATATATACACACAGACACAAACACACACAGAGAGATAGACACACAGACACTAGTATAAAATCCTCCAGCTGGGATGAACACAAAACAGCTGTATTTTCATAGTTGTTATTAATACACACACACACACACACACATATACATACACACACACACACATACATACATACATAGATGATGGATAGAGATAGATAGATAGATAGATAGATAGATAGATAGATAGATAGATAGATAAAAAGTGTGAAAAACTTTCCAGTGGCCGGTTGTTGTTGTTGTTGTGTTGTTGCCACCGTCATGACTCCCGAGTCGGTCGACAGGCGTCTTGGCTTTTTTCGATCACGTGACCCCGGGACGCTGCAACCGTCGCAAATCCGAGTCGACGCTTGCCCAGCGTCTGAATTTGGATCCCCAAACCCGTCTGTGTGTGTGTGTGTGTGTGTGTGTGTGTGTGTGTGGGCCGCAACCCTCCTTTAAGCATCGGTCGTAAGTCTTCGCGGTGCGCTGGGTGACTTGGAACCGTCCCTAAACGAAGCATTTGTCAAGTCTTAGCGTTCAAAGGGATTCTGCCAATCCAAAGGCCTCTCCGATCTTGCTTTTTTTTTCCTTCTCTTTTTTCTTTTATTGTGATTTATTTACCTCCGATCTTGCTTTTTTTTTTTCTTCTCTTTTTTCTTTTATTGTGATTTATTTCCCTCCGGTCTTGCTTTTTTTTTTCTTCTCTTTTTTCTTTTATTGTGATTTATTTACGTCCCCAAGGAGGTTGAGTCGCAATCAGCTGTTTGCAGCTGGAAACAGAAACCCGGAAGGCAATTGTGGTGTCGCAGGATTCTGTTTTGGGTTTTTTTTCTCGCCCTGTATACGGTGTGTGTGTGTGTGTGTGTGTGTGTGTGTTTGTGCGCGTGTGCATGCGTGCATAATTTTCCCCCCCTCATGGTTAGGCAGTGTAAGTTGAAGGTGGTGACCCTTTGAGAGCTGAATGTGAAATTTCATTTTAATGTTTGCTGATTAGGGTACGTTTAAAGTGACCCTCATCTATCTATCCATCCATCCATCTATATCCATCCATTATCTGTCTGTCTATCCTATCTATCTATTTATCTATCTATATCTATCTATATCTATCTATTTATCTATTTAACTATATCCATCCATTATCTATCTGTGTATCCTATCTATCTATATCTATCTATATCTATTTATCTATGTCTATATCTATTTATCTATCTATATCTATTTATATGTATCTATATCTATCTCATCTATCTTTATCTATATCTATTTATATCTATATCTAATCTATATTTATTTATATATATTTATCTATTTATCCATATCTATCTATCTATTTATCTATATCTATATCTATATTTATCTATCTATATATTTATCTATATTTATCTATCTCATCTATCTATCTCTATTTATATCTATATCTAATCTCTATATATTTATCTATATTTATCTATTTATCTATCCATATCTATGTATCTATATCTATTTATCTATCTATTTATCTGTTTATCTCTATCTCCATCCATCCATCCATCCATTTTCATCTATCCAGCCCTCCATCCATCTATATACATCCATTATCTGTCTGTGTGTCTATCTATCTATATCTATCTATCTATCTGTCTCCATCCATCCATCTATGTAGCCATACATCCATCTATATCTATCCATTATCTCTGTCCATCCATCCATCCATGCATCCATCTATATCCATCATCTGTCTGTCTGTCTATACTATCTATCTACCCATTCATCTACGCATCCATCCATCTCTAGATATCCAGCTATCTTCTGTATCTATCATATCTATACCTATCTAGCTATCCATCCATATATCATATCTATCTATCTGTCTGTCTGTCTGTCTGTCTATCTATCTATCTATCTATCTATCTATCTATCTATCTATCTATCTATATCTACCTACCTACCTACCCACCCACCCACCCACCCACCTACCTCTATCTATCTATCTATCTATCTATCTATCTATCTATCTTTCTGACTATCTACATCCATCCATTTAGCCATCCATCTATGCAGCCATACATCCATTTATATCTATCCATTATCTGTCTGTCCATCCATCCATCCATGCATCCATCTATATCCATCATCTGTCTGTCTGTCTATACTATCTATCCATCCATCCATCTACGCATCCATCCATCTATATCCATCATCTATCTGTCGTGTCTGTTTATCCATCAAGCTATCTAGATCCACCTATTGTCTGTCTGTTCATCCATCCATCCATACATCCATCAATCTATATCCATCATCTGTCTTGTCTGTCTGTCCTATCCATCCATCCATCCATCCATCCATCCATCCATCCATCCATCTATATATATCCATTATCTATCTATCCATCCAACCATCCATCCATTGTCTGTGTATCTATTCATTCATCATCCGTCCATCCATCCATCCATCCATCCATCAACCTAATCAGTGTCTACCATCCCTATCTCTTCTCTTTCTTTCTCTCTCCCTCCCTCCCTCCCCATATCTCTCCATCCATTGTCTGTCTATCTGCCCCACGGTTACGAGTCACGCGATCCCCTTTTTTGTCACCTTCCGACGAGCCAGCTTCGCTTCATGACCGCGTGGCTCACTTAACAACTAACTGCAGGGATTGGCTGAGCTTAAAATTTCACAACCGGAGGGGGGGGTGTTCACGTAACTATAGGGAGGAAGGTCGCGAAAAGGGAGGGGAAAGAAAACCCCCTTCA
>NW_028148444.1:0-50000 GCF_947247035.1 Vipera ursinii | reverse complement strand
TGTGTTTGTGTGTGTGTGTGTATGTGTATGTATGTGGATAGGTAGTATAGATATAGGGGGGGTGTCTGTGTACGTATGTCTGAATATGTGTGTGTGTGTGTGGATAGGTAAATAGTATAGATATAGCGGGGTGTCTGTGTACATGTGTGTGTGTATGTATGTGGATAGGTAGATAGTATAGATATACGGGGGGTGTACGTGTGTGTGTGAATATATGTGTGTGTATGTGGATAGGTAGATAGTATAGATATAGGGGTGTGTGTACATGTGTGTGTGAATATATGTGTGTGTGTGTATGTGGATAGGTAGTATAGATATAGGGGGGTGTCTGTGTACGTATGTCTGAATATGTGTGTGTGTGTGTGTGTGTGTGTGGATAGGTAAATAGTATAGATATAGCGGGGTGTCTGTGTACATGTGTGTGTGTATGTATGTGGATAGGTAGATAGTATAGATATACGGGGGGTGTACGTGTGTGTGTGAATATATGTGTGTGTATGTGGATAGGTAGATAGTATAGATATAGGGGTGTGTGTACATGTGTGTGTGAATATATGTGTGTGTGTATGTGGATAGGTAGTATAGATATAGGGGGGTGTCTGTGTACGTATGTCTGAATATGTGTGTGTGTGTGTGTGGATAGGTAAATAGTATAGATATAGGGGGGTGTCTGTGTGTACATGTGTGTGTGTATGTATGTGGATAGGTAGATAGTATAGATATACGGGTGGTGTACGTGTGTGTGTGAATATATGTGTGTGTATGTGGATAGGTAGATAGTATAGATATAGGGGTGTGTGTACATGTGTGTGTGAATATATGTGTGTGTGTGTATGTGGATAGGTAGTATAGATATAGGGGGGGTGTCTGTGTACGTATGTCTGAATATGTGTGTGTGTGTGTGTGTGTGTGGATAGGTAAATAGTATAGATATAGGGGGGGTGTCTGTGTGTACATGTGTGTGTGTATGTATGTGGATAGGTAGATAGAATAGATATACGGGGGGTGTACGTGTGTGTGTGTGAATATATGTGTGTGTATGTGGATAGGTAGATAGTATAGATATAGGGGTGTGTGTACATGTGTGTGTGAATATATGTGTGTGTGTGTATGTGGATAGGTAGTATAGATATAGGGGGGTGTCTGTGTACGTATGTCTGAATATGTGTGTGTGTGTGTGTGTGTGTGTGTGGATAGGTAAATAGTATAGATATAGCGGGGTGTCTGTGTACATGTGTGTGTGTATGTATGTGGATAGGTAGATAGTATAGATATACGGGGGGTGTACGTGTGTGTGTGAATATATGTGTGTGTATGTGGATAGGTAGATAGTATAGATATAGGGGTGTGTGTACATGTGTGTGTGAATATATGTGTGTGTGTATGTGGATAGGTAGTATAGATATAGGGGGGTGTCTGTGTACGTATGTCTGAATATGTGTGTGTGTGTGTGTGTGGATAGGTAAATAGTATAGATATAGGGGGGTGTCTGTGTGTACATGTGTGTGTGTATGTATGTGGATAGGTAGATAGTATAGATATACGGGTGGTGTACGTGTGTGTGTGAATATATGTGTGTGTATGTGGATAGGTAGATAGTATAGATATAGGGGTGTGTGTACATGTGTGTGTGAATATATGTGTGTGTGTGTATGTGGATAGGTAGTATAGATATAGGGGGGTGTCTGTGTACGTATGTCTGAATATGTGTGTGTGTGTGTGTGGATAGGTAAATAGTATAGATATAGGGGGGGTGTCTGTGTACGTGTGTGTGTATATATATGTGTGGGTGTGTATGGATAGGTAGATAGATAGTATAGATATAGGAGGGGTGTCTGTGTGTACATGTGTGTGTGTGTATGTGGATAGGTAGATAGTATAGATATAGGGGGTTGTACGTGTGTGTGTGAATATATGTGTGTGTATGTGGATAGGTAGATAGTATAGATATAGGGGTGTGTGTGTGTCTACGTGTGTATGTATATATGTGTGTGTGTGTATGGATAGGTAGTGTAGATATAGGGGTGTGTGTACATGTGTGTGTGAATATATGTGTGTGTGTGTATGTGGATAGGTAGATAGTATACATATAGGGGTGTGTGTATATACAGTATATGTGTGTGTGTGTATAGATAGGTAGATAGATAGTATAGATATAGGGGGGTGTCTGTGTGTGTACATGCGTGTGTGTATGTATGTGGATAGGTAGATAGTATAGATATAGGGGTGTGTGTGTCTACGTGTGTATGTATATATGTGTGTGTGTGTATGGATAGGTAGATAGTATAGATATAGGGGTGTGTGTACATGTGTGTGTGAATATATGTGTGTGTGTATGTGGATAGGTAGATAGTATACATATAGGGGTGTGTGTGTGTATACAGTATATGTGTGTGTGTATATGGATAGGTAGATAGATAGTATAGATATAGGGGGGGTGTCTGTGTGTGTACATGCGTGTGTGTATGTATGTGGATAGGTAGATAGTATAGATATAGGGGGGCTGTACGTGTGTGTGTGAATATGTGTGTGTGTGTGTGTGTGGATAGGTAGATAGTATAGATATAGGGGTGTGTGTGTCTGTACGTGTGTATGTATATATGTGTGTGTGTATATGGATAGGTAGATAGTATAGATATAGGGGTGTGTGTACATGTGTGTGTGAATATATGTGTGTGTATGTGGATAGGTAGATATACATATAGGGGTGTGTGTGTCTGTGTGTATATACAGGGTGTGTGTGTCTATGTACGTGTGTGCATGTGTTTGTATGTGGATAGGTAGTATAGATATAGGGGGGGGTGTACATGTGTGTGTGTGTATGTGGATAGGTAGATAGTATAGATATAAAGGGTGTGTGTGTACGTTTGTGTGTGAATATATGTGTGTGTGTATGTGGATAGGTAGATAGTATAGATATAGGGGTGTGTGTCTGTACGTGTGTATGTATATGTGTGTGTGTGTATGGATAGGTAGATAGTATAGATATAGGGGTGTGTGTCTACATGTTTGTATATATATATATACACATATACATATACATACATACACATATACATATACACACATATGTGTGTGTATATATACACACATGTGTGTGTGTATATATACACACATGTGTGTGTATATATACACACACATACACATATACACTGTATGTATGTGGATAGGTAGATAGTATAGATATACGGGGGGTGTCTATGTCTACATGTGTGTATATGTGTGTGTGTGTGTGTGTGTGTGTGTGTGTGTGTATGTGTGTGTGCTTGTGTGTGTCTCTCTCACCCTAACCTCTATGTTTTATATATGTGTGTTTGTGTGTGTGTACACACACACACACACACACACACACACACACTGTATATATATATGACTTGTTAGACTTCAACTCCCAGAATTCCTCAGTCGGCCATTTTGATGAACTTGCAGGCTCGGATCTAAACTTTGAGGGGGTCTTCAAACATGGCCCTTTTATGACTGTGGGACTTCAACTCCCAGAATTCCTCAGTCAGCCATTTTGATGAACCTGCGGGCTTGTATCTAAACTCTGAGGGGGTCTTCAAACATGGCCCTTTTATGACTGTGGGACTTCAACTCCCAGAATTCCTCAGTCAGCCATTTTGATGAACCTGCGGGCTCGGATCCAAACTCTCAGGGGTCTTCCAACATGGCCCTTTTATGACTGTGGGACTTCATCTCCCAGAATTCCTCAGTCGGCCATTTTGACGCACCTGCGGGCTCGGATCCAAACTCTGAGGGGTCTTCCAACATGGCCCTTTTATGACTGTGGGACTTCAACTCCCAGAATTCCTCAGTCGGCCATTTTGACAAACCTGCGGACTTTTTTTTTTTAAAATTCCATTTATATCCCGCCCTTCTCCGAAGACTCAGGGCGGCTTACAAGCTTAGCCCTTGGATCTAAACACTCAGGGGTCTTGAAACATGGCCCTTTTATGACTGTGACTTCATCTCCCAGAATTCCTCAGTCGGCCATTTTGACGAACCTGCGGGTCCAAACTCTCAGGGTTCTTCCAACATGGCCCTTTTATGACTGTGGGACTTCAACTCCCAGAATTCCTCAGTCGGCCATTTTGACGCACCTGCAGGCTGGGAATCCAGAACCACGCCGGCTGAGGAATTCTGGGAGTTGAAGTCCACCCACCCTAAAAGGGGCCGAGTTGGAAGACCCCCCCCCCCCCCCCGTTGCCCTAAACGGGACGGACGTAATTCAAGAACGAGGTGTCGAGGGGGAAATTTTTCCCCGTCCCGGCTCATTTCCAAAAAATCGGGAAACCTCCAGTTTTGTAAATAAAATAAAATAATAAAATAAAATAATAAAATAAAATAAAATAAAATAATAAAATAAAATAATAAAATAAAATAAAATAAATAAAATAAAATAAAATAATAAAATAATAAAATAAAATAAAATAAAATAAAATAAAATAAAATAAAATAAAATAAAATAAAATAAAATAATAAAATAATAAAATAAAATAAAATAAAAAAATAAAATAAAATAAAATAATAAAATAAAATAAAATGAAATGAAATGAAATGAAATGAAATAAATAAAATAAAAAATAAAATAAAAAAATAATAAAATAAAATAATAAAATAAAATAAAATAAAATAAAATAAAATAATAAAATAATAAAATAATAAAATAAAATAATAAAATAATAAAATAATAAAATAAAATAAAATAAAATAATGAAATAAAATAAAATAAAATAAAATAAATAAAATAATAAAATAATAAAATAAAATAAAATAATAATAAAATAAAATAAAATAAAATAAAATAAAATAAAATAATAAAAATAAATAAATAAATAAAATTCTTTTTTCTTTTTTTTTCCCTCCCCATTTCTACCCGCCCAGGGGCTTTGCACTCCATGTTGGGCGCCATGGACAAACGAGTCTCCGAAGAGGTAAAAGGGGGTTTGATCTTGGTTTGATGCAGGGGCTTGTCTCGTCAAGGGTTGGGGACCGGGGGGGGGGGTTTCTCTCCCCGCCGCCCCGCCTCTCCCCCCCTCCCGGTAATTCCTCCATCAGGCTATGGCTTTCTGCATGATTGATTTCCTTGATTTCCCTCCTGACCCAACTAGGGAACGTCATCAGGGCTAGAAGGGAGGAGGAGGAGGACAACGACTACTGTGGGGTCCCTGGTGCTCTCTGAGCTGGGTGGTTTCCTTGCAGACATTTTGTGACCCAACTAGGGAACTAGTTAGGGAAAGAGAAAGAAAGGAAAGAAAGAAAGAAAGAAAGAAAGAAAGAAAGAAAGAAAGAAAGAAAGAAAGAAAGAAAGAAAGAAAAGAGAGAGAAAGAAAGAAAAAGAGAGAAAGATAGGACTGGGGGGTCCTTGGTGATCTCTGAGCAGGGCGGTTTCCTTGCAGACATTTCGTGACCAAACTTGCTTTTTTTCTTTTTTTTCTTTTCCCGTTCTCGTTTTTGCAGGGGATGAAAGTCTCCTGCACCCATTTCCAGTGTGCGGCGGGCGCCTTCACGTACCTCCGGGACCACTTCCCCCATTCCTACAGCGTGGACATGAGCCACCAGATCCTCAACCTCAACATCAACCTCATGCTGGTAAGAAGCCTCAGGATATATTCTCTCTCTCTCTCTCTCTCTCTTTTCCTTTCTCCCTCTCTTCTCCCTCTCTTTCTGTCTCTCATCTCCAGCTTTCTCTCATGCAACTTTCTCTCTCTTTCTCTCATCTCCAGCTTTCTTTTTCTCTCTCCCTCTCTCTCTTTCTTTCTCTCTCTCTCATCTCCCTCTTTCATCTCCCTCTTTCTCTCATCTCCCTCTTTCTCGCTCTTTTTCCCTCTCTCTTTCTCTCATCCATCTTTCTCTCTCATCTCCATCTTTCTTTTTCTCTCTCTTTCTTTCTCTCTCATCTCCCTTTCTCTCTCTCCCTCCCCCCTCTCTCTCTCTTTGTCTCTCCTCCATCTTTCATCTCCATCTTTCTCTCCCTCTTTCTCTCATCTCCCTCTTTCTCTCTGACTCTCTCCCTCTTTCTCTTTCTCTCTCTCCTTCTCTGTCTCTCATCTCCATCTTTCATCTCCATCTTTCTCTCCCTCTTTCTCTCATCTTTCTTGCTCTTTTTCCCTCTCCTTCTCTCTCTCATCTCCATCTTTCTCTCTTTCTCCCTCTTTTTCTTTCTCTCATCTCCATCTTTCTCTTTCTCTCTCATCTCCATTTTTTTCTCTCTCTCTCTCTCTTCCTCTTTCTCATCTCCATCTTTCTTTCTCTTTCTCTCTCATCTCCATGTTTTTCTTTCTCTCTCTCTTCTTCTCTTTCTCCCTGTCTTGGTCTTTCTCTCATCTCCATATTTCTCTCTCTTTCTCTTTCTCGCTCTCTCTCTCATCTCCCTCTTTCTCTCATCTCCCTCTTTCTCTTTCTCTCTGACTCTCTCCCTCTTTCTCTTTCTCTCTCTCATCTCCCTCTTTCTCTCTCTCTGTCTCTCTCCCTCTTTCTCTTTCTCTCTCTCATCTCCCTCTTTCTCTTTCTCTCTGTCTCTCTCCCTCTTTCTCTTTCTCTCTCTCATCTCCCTCTTTCTCTTTCTCTGTCTCTCTCTTTCTCTCTCATCTCCATGTTTTTCTTTCTCTCTCTCTTCTTCTCTTTCTCCCTGTCTTTCTCTTTCTCTCATCTCCATATTTCTCTCTCTTTCTCGCTCTCTCTCTCATCTCCCTCTTTCTCTTTCTCTGTCTCTCTCCCTCTTTCTCTTTCTCTCTCTCATCTCCCTCTTTCTCTTTCTCTGTCTCTCTCCCTCTTTCTCTTTCTCTCTCTCATCTCCCTCTTTCTCTTTCTCTCTGTCTCTCTCCCTCTTTCTCTCTCTCATCTCCCTCTTTCCGTCTCTTTCTACCTCTCTCTCTCTCACACACACACACGCACACGCATGCACCCACGAAGTTCAGAAACCGAACCCTTCCCCCCCACACACACACCCCAGGAAGCCCACGGAGGATCCGACAGGATCCATCCTCCTCGGATTCTCCCTCTGTTAAGTGACCGAGGGATCCTCTTCCTCTTTCTCTCATCGCTCCAAGAGGATTTGTGTCCTTCTCGGATTCTCCCTCCGTTCAGCGATCAGCCCTCTTCTCTTCTCCAGTGGATCCATTAGGATGGATCCTTCTTACTTTCTCCTTTCTGGGCTGTTCTTTCCTTCTTCCCACCCCCACCCCCACACCCACACAACCCCGCAAAGGCCGTTCGCACAAATTCCGTCGCAACTCACACTTTTGAAAGCCTCCCGACGATCCACGATCCCAGGACCAATTCTTAGCTTCCGTTGATCCCTTTATTTTTCGGGGGGTGGGGGCCAAAGTGATCAGGCCAGGGAATCCCCCATCCCCTTGGGGTCTTGCTCTGAGTTCAGGTCACACACACACAGACACACACACACAGACACACACACACAGACACACACAGACACAGCCCAACACCAACGTAGTCTTTCTTCGTTTTCCCATCCAGGGCCAAGCTCAGGAGTGTCTCCTGGAGAAATCCATGCTGGATAATCGGAAAAGCTTCCTGGTGGCCCGGATCAGCGCCCAGGTGCGTCTCTGGGGAGAAGTTGTGGGATGCTCCAACCCTGGGAGTCTTTCTTTCTTTCTTTCTTTCTTTCTTTCTTCCTTCCTTCCTTCCTTCCTTCCTTCCTTCCTTCCTTCCTTCCTTCCTTCCTTTGAAGAGAGACGGGGACAACCGGTTGTCTGAAAGGGTCAAAAGAGTCTCCCGCCGCCCCGAGCAGGGCAGGGTGGGTGGGTGGGTTGGACTAGATGACCCCCAGGGTCCCCTTCCAGTTCTCTCGCGTTCTACGGTTCGGTCAGGGTCTCCTGCTGGAGCAGGGGGCTGGACTGGATGACCTCCGAGGTCCCTTCCGACTCGTGCTACACTGTCATTCGGTCAGGGTCTCCTGCTGGAGCAGGGGGTTGGACTGGATGACCTCCAAAGCCCCTTCCAACTTGTGTCATTCTATGATTCTGTCAGGGGCACCTGTCTGAACTGCGGGTCAGACTGGATGACCTCCGAGGTCCCTTACAACTCTGCTATTCTGCAATTCTGTAAGGGTCTCCTGCTTGAGCAGGGGGTTGGATTAGATGACCTCCGAGGTCCCTTCCAACAGTCAAATAGAATCGAATCGAATAGAACAGAACAGAACAGAACAGAACAGAACAGAACAGAATAGAATAGAATAGAATAGAATAGAAAATATGGAATAGAATAGAATAGAATAGAATATATGGAATGGAATGGAATGGAATAGAATAGAATAGAATAGAATAGAATAGAATAGAATAGAATAGAAATATGAAAGGAATGGAATAGAATTAGAATAGAATAGAATAGATTAGAATAGAATAGAATAGAATAGAATAGAATAGAATAGAATAGAATAGAAATATGAAAGGAATGGAATAGAATTAGAATAGAATAGAATAGAATAGAATAGAATAGAATAGAATAGAATAGAATAGAAATATGAAAGGAATGGAACAGAATTAGAATAGAATAGAAATATGAAAGGAATAGAATAGAATAGAATAGAATAGAATAGAATAGAATCTGGAAGGGACCTCGGAGGTCTTCTAGTCCAGCCCCCCGCTCGAGCAGGACAACCTATCCCATCTCAGACAGGGGACTGTCCCGTCTCTCCTTAAAAACCTCCAGTGACGGAGTGCTTGAGGAGGCTGGACTAGGTGACCTCCAAGGTCCCTTTCCACCTCCGTTACTCTATAATTATCCAAGGGTCTCCTGTTTGAAGAGGGGGGGGGGATTACAAGACACCCCCCCCTCCAAAGTCCCTTCCAACTCTGTGATTCTGCTTGAGCAGGGGGTTGGACTAGATGGCCTCCGAGGTCCCTTCCAACTCTTGTCCTTCTAAGGAGGAAGAGAGACTCCCCCGGGCAAAATTTAATTGCGTTTATTTGATTTATCTCCTGATTTTAGTATTATGTGTAAATTACTCAAGGCGGCAAACATCCCTAATACTCCGGGTTTCCTCTTACTTTCATCCCAACAACCCTGTGAGGCGGGTTGGACTCTAAGAGATTCACAGGCCCAAAGTCACCCAGCCGGCTTTCAGGCCTAAGGCGGGACTAGAACTCACCGTCTCCTGGCGATTGGCCCAAACTCACCCAGGCTGGTTTTCATAACTAAGGCGGGACTAGAACTCACCGTCTCCTGGCGATTGGCCCAAAGTCACCCAGCTGGCTTTCATAAGTAAGGCAGGACTAGAACTCCCCGTCGCCTGGCGATTGGCTCAAAGTCACCCAGCTGGCTTTCATGCCTAAGGCGGGACTAGAACTCCCCGTCGCCTGGCGATTGGCTCAAAGTCACCCAGCCGGTTTTCATAACTAAGGTGGGACTAAAACTCCCTGTCTCCTGGAGATTGGCTCAAAGTCACCCAGCTGGTTTTCATAACTAAGGCAGGACTAGAACTCACCGTCGCCTGGCGATTGGCCCAAAGTCACCCAGCCAGCTTTCATAACTAAGGCAGAACTAGAACTCACCGTCTCCTGGCGATTGGCTCAAAGTCACCCAGCCGGCTTTCATAACTAAGGCGGAACTATAACTCAATGTTGCCCGGTGATTGGCCCAAAGTCACCCAGCCGGTTTTCATAGCTAAGGCGGGACTAGAACTCTCCGTCTCCTGGCGATTGGCTCAAAGTCACCCAGCCGGTTTTCATAACTAAGGCGGGACTAGAACTCCCCATCTCCTGGAGATTGGCTCAAAATCACCCAGCCAGTTTTCATAACTAAGGCGGGACTAGAACTCCCCGTCTCCTGGCGATTGGCCCAAAGTCACCCAGCCGGTTTTCATAGCTAAGGCAGGACTAGAACTCTCCGTCTCCTGGCGATTGGCTCAAAGTCACCCAGCCGGTTTTCATAACTAAGGCGGGACTAGAACTCCCCATCTCCTGGCGATTGGCTCAAAATCACCCAGCCAGTTTTCATAACTAAGGCGGGACTAGAACTCCCCGTCTCCTGGCGATTGACTCAAAGTCACCCAGCCGGTTTTCATAACTAAGGCGGGACTGGAACTCCCCGTCGCCTGGCGATTGGCTCAAAGTCACCCAGCTGGCTTTCATGCCTAAGGCGGGACTAGAACTCCCCGTCGCCTAGCGATTGGCTCAAAGTCACCCAGCCGGTTTTCATAACTAAGGCGGGACTAGAACTCCCCGTCTCCTGGCGATTGGCCCAAAGTCACCCAGCTGGCTTTCATAAGTAAGGCAGGACTAGAACTCCCCGTCGCCTGGCGATTGGCTCAAAGTCACCCAGCCGGTTTTCATAACTAAGGCGGGACTAGAACTCCCCGTCTCCTGGCGATTGGCCCAAAGTCACCCAGCTGGCTTTCATAGCTAAGGCGGGACTAGAACTCTCCGTTGCCTGGCGATTGGCTCAAAGTCACCCAGCCGGTTTTCATAACTAAGACGGGACTAGAACTCACCGTCTCCTGGCGATTGGCCCAAAGTCACCCAGGCTGGTTTTCATAACTAAGGCGGGACTAGAACTCCCTGTCTCCTGGCGATTGGCTCAAAGTCACCCAGCCGGTTTTCATAACTAAGGTGGGACTAGAACTCACCGTCTCCTGGCGATTGGCCCAAAGTCACCCAGCTGGCTTTCATAAGTAAGGCAGGACTAGAACTCCCCGTCGCCTGGCGATTGGCTCAAAGTCACCCAGCTGGCTTTCATAACTAAGGCAGGACTAGAACTCCCCGTCGCCTGGCGATTGGCTCAAAGTCACCCAGCTGGCTTTCATGCCTAAGGCGGGACTAGAACTCCCCGTCGCCTGGCGATTGGCTCAAAGTCACCCAGCCGGTTTTCATAACTAAGGCGGGACTAAAACTCCCTGTCTCCTGGCGATTGGCCCAAAGTCACCCAGCTGGTTTTCATAACTAAGGTGGGACTACAACTCACCGTCTCCTGGCGATTGGCCCAAAGTCACCCAGCTGGCTTTCATAAGTAAGGCAGGACTAGAACTCCCCGTCGCCTGGCGATTGGCTCAAAGTCACCCAGCTGGCTTTCATAACTAAGGCAGGACTAGAACTCCCCGTCGCCTGGCGATTGGCTCAAAGTCACCCAGCTGGCTTTCATGCCTAAGGCGGGACTAGAACTCTCCGTCTCCTGGCGATTGGCTCAAAGTCACCCAGCCGGTTTTCATAACTAAGGCGGGACTAGAACTCCCCATCTCCTGGCGATTGGCTCAAAGTCACCCAGCCGGTTTTCATAACTAAGGCGGGACTGGAACTCCCCGTCGCCTGGCGATTGGCTCAAAGTCCCCCAGCCGGCTTTCACGCCTGAGGTGGGATTCGAACTCTCTTCCCCAGGTGGTGGATTACTACAAAGAGGCCTGCCGGGCTCTGGAGAACTCGGATACGGCCTCTCTGCTGGGCAAGATCCAGAAGGACTGGAAGAAACTGGTGCAAATGAAGATCTATTATTTTGCGGCGGTGGCCCACGTGAGTGCGCTGTTTTTTCCCCCGGAGCACACTGAGGACTAGCAGCTCCAGCCTGAGCTGCGTGAGGAGCTGAGTTGTGGCGAGCAGAAGTTGGAGCCTTCCATTAATCTTCCTTCCTCCTTCCCTCCCTCCTTCCCCTCTTCCCTTCGTTCTTGTCTCCCTCCCTCCCTCCTTTCATTCTTTCTTTTCTTCCTCCCTCCATTCTTTCATTCCTCTCTCCCTTCCTCCCTCCCACCCTTCTTCCTCTTTCGTTCTTTCTTTTCTTCCTCCATTCTTTCATCCCTCTCTCCCCTCCCTCCCTCCCTTCCCTCCCTCTTTCGTTCTTTCTTTTCTTCCTCCATTCTTTCATCCCTTTCTTCCCTCCCTCTTTCGTTCTTTCTTTTCTTCCTCCATTCTTTCATCCCTCTCTCCCTTCTTTCCCTCCCTCCCTTCCCTCCCTCTTTCATTCTTTCTTGTCTTCCTCCTTCCTTTCTTCTTTCCTCCCTCCCTCTTTCATTCTTGTCTTCCTTCCTCCCTCCTTTCTTTCATTCCTTTCTCCCTTCCCTCCCCCTCCCTCCCTCCCTCCCTCCCTTCTTCTCTACCTCCCTCTTTCATTCTTTCTTTTCTTCCTCCATTCTTTCATTCCTGTCTCCCCTCCCTCCCTTTCTTCCCTCCCTCTTTTGTTCTTTCTTTTCTTCCTCTTCTTTCATTCCTCTCTCCCCTCCCTCCCTCTTTCGTTCTTTCTTTTCTTCCTCCATTCTTTCATTCCTCTCTCCCCTCCCTCCCTTTCTTCTTCCCTCCCTCTTTCTTTCATTCTTTTCTTCCTCCATTCTTTCATTCCTCTCTCCCCTCTCTCCCTCTCTCCCGCTTTCGTTCTTTCTTTTCTTCTTCCCTCCGTTCTTTCATCCCTCCCTCCCTTCCCTCATCTCCCTCCCTTTCTTCCTCCCTCCCTCTTTCGTTCTTTCTTTTCTTCTTCCCTCCATTCTTTCATTCCTCTCTCCCCTCCCTGCCTTTCTTCTTCCCTCCCTCTTTCATTCTTTCTTTTCTTCCCTCCATTCTTTCATTCCTCTCTCCCCTCTCTCCCTCTCTCCCTCTTTCGTTCTTTCTTTTCTTCACTCCATTCTTTCATTCCTCTCTCCCCTCTCCCTCTCTCCCTCTTTCGTTCTTTCTTTTCTTCACTCCATTCTTTCATCCCTCCCTCCCTTCCCTCATCTCCCTCCCTCCCTCCCTCCCTTCTTCCTTCCCTCTTTTATTCTTTTCTTCCTTCATTCTTTCATTCCTTTCTCCCTCCCCTCCCCTCCCTCCGTCCCTCCCTTCTTCCCTCCCTCTTTCGTTCTTTCTTTCCTCCCTCCCTCCCTTCTTTCCTCCCTCTCTCCCTTCCCTCCCTCCCTCTCTCCCCACAGTTGCACATGGGAAAACAGGCAGAGGAGCAGCAGAAGTACGGGGAGAGGGTAAGTTGGCGGCACCCCTCCCAAGACCCCGGTGTGTGTGTGTGTGTGTGTGTGTGTGTGTGTGTGTGGTGGGGGGAGGGGAGGCAGGGAAACCTGGTTCCCTCTGGCTTGGATGTAAACCAGGGTTTACAATCCTCAACCATCCCCCCCCCCACCGATTTGCCCAAACCGCACTTCTCGGCGCCTGGTTTTCTCGGCTGCCGTCGTAAACCGGGAGGACTTGAACCCGTAATTGTTGTTGTTGTTGTTGTTGTTGTTGTTCTGGCCTGTTGGGAAATTATTCTTCAACGGTTGCCCCCTCCCTTTTTTTTAAAAAAAAAAATTCCCAGCAGCTCCCGGGAACAAAGAACCCCCACCCCCACCCCCCCGCCTTTATTCCTCCTCTTCCTCCAAACCCCAGTCCTTCCCAACAAACCCGGTTTGCGTAAGCGTCCGCCTCTGCTCTCCTCCCGCAGGTGGCCTATTTCCAGAGCGCCCTGGAGAAGCTGAACGAAGCCGTCCGCTTGGCCAAGGCAGGTCGGGGTGGGGGGGGTGGGGGGATTCGCACTCGCCTCCCGCTCGGGCCCTTTCCTGGAGATAACTCTTTCTTTCTTTCTTTCTTTCTTTCTTTCTTTCTTTCTTTCTTTCTTTCTTTCTTTCTTTCTTCCTTCCTTCCCTTTCTTTCTTTCTTTCTCTCTTTCTTTCTTTCCTTCCTTCCTTCTTTCCCTTCCTTCCTTCCTTCTTTCCTTCCTTCCTTCCTTCTTTCTTTCATTCTTTCTTTCGTTCCTTCCCTCTTTCTTTCTTTCTTTCTTTCTTTCTTTTTCTTTCTTTTTTTCTTTCTTTCTTTCTTTCTCTCTCTCTCTTTCTTTCCTTCCTTCCTTCCTTCCTTCCTTCTTTCTTTCTCTCTTTCTTTCTTTCCTTCCTTCCTTCTTTCTTTCTCTCTTTTTCTTTCTTTCTTTCTTTCCTTCCTTCCTTCTTTCCTTCCTTCCTTCCTTCCTTCCTTCCTTCTTTCATTCTTTCTTTTCTTCCTTCCTTACTTCCTTCCTTCCTTCCTTCTTTCTTTCCTTCTTTCTTTCCTTCCTTCCTTCCTTCCTTCTTTTTCTTTCTCTCTTTCTTTCTTTCCTTCCTTCCTTCCTTCTTTCGTTCCTTCTTTCTTTCCTTCCTTCCTTCCTTCCTTCCTTCCTTCCTTCCTTCCTTCCTTCCTTTCTTCCTTTCTTTCTTTCTCCCCCGAGACTCAGAACGGGCCCTAGGGGCGGAGCGGGGAAACCCAGCGGCCTCGCAGCTACGACACCGGAATCCTCCCGCCCACCCTGGGGGCTCTCGGTAGGGAGGGGAGGATGGGAGATTGGGAAGAGCGAGGAAAAAGGATCGAGGTTGCTGGCTTGAAGGGTTCGGGGGGGGTAGGGGTCCAGAGGAAGAAGAGGAGGAAGGACTGTGGGGTCCCTGGGGCTCTCTGAGCTGGGGGGTTTCCTTGCAGACGTCTCGTGACCCAACTAGGGAACATCATCAGGGAAGGAAGGAAGGAAGGAAGGAAGGAAGGACTCTGAGCTGGGGGGTTTCCTTGCAGACGTCTCGTGACCCAACTAGGGAACATCATCAGGGCAGGAAGGAAGGAAGGAAGGAAGGACTCTGAGCTGGGGGGTTTCCTTGCAGACGTTTCATGACCCAACTAGGGAACGTCATCAGGGCTAGAAGGAGAAGGAAGGAAGGAAGGAAGGAAGGAAGGAAGGAAGGAAGGAAGGAAGGAAGGAAGGAAGGAAGGACTCTGAGCTGGGGGGTTTCCTTGCAGACGTTTCATGACCCAACTAGGGAACGTCATCGGGGCTGGAAGGAAGGAAGGAAGGAAGGAAGGAAGGAAGGAAGGAAGGAAGGACTCTGAGCTGGGGGGTTTCCTTGCAGACGTTTCATGACCCAACTAGGGAACGTCATCAGGGCTAGAAGGAGAAGGAAGGAAGGAAGGAAGGAAGGACTGTGGGAGGAGAAAGGGGGAGGAGGAGGAGGAGGAGGAAGGCCTGTGGGGTCCTTGCTGCTCTCTGAGCTTCTTCTCCTTGCAGACGTTTCCCGACCCAACTAGGGAACGTCATCAGGGCGAGTAAAATGCAGAATGACGTAAGATTTGAACCCGGCTCTTTCTTGCAGGGGCAGCCCGAAACGGTCCAGGAGGCGCTGAGGTTCACCATGGACGTCATCGGAGGGAAGTGAGTGCTTGGCCCAGCTTTCCGCCCCGTTGTTTTTGTAGTTCCTTTCCCCCCCACCCCCCCCAAAACCAAGCCAAACCCCCACACACACCTCTCTTTTTTTCCCTTCCCCCTGAGTATAGGACAGGAAGTCCTCGACTTACGACCGTTCAAAGTTGCAACAGCACGGGGAGGGGGGCAAAAAAAAAAGGCAGTTCGGGCCGTCTTTCTCGCGACCGTTTGCAACATCCCTGGGGATGACGTGATCAAAATGCAGACAGTTCGGAAGCCGACTCGTGTTTATGACAGTCGCAATGATCCAAATTCAGACGCCTGGCAACCGACGCGTGGATATGACGGTCGCAGCGTCCCGGTGTCCTGGGATCGAAATTCAGACGCTGGGCAACCGACTCGTACTTACGACTGTCGCAGTGTCCCGGGGTCACATAGATCAAAATTCAGACGCTGGTCAACCGACTCGTACTTACGACGGTCGCAGTGTCCCGGGGTCACATAGATCAAAATTCAGACGCTGGGCAAGTGACTCGTACTTACGACGGTCGCCGTGTCACGGGGTCATGGGATCAAAATTCAGACGCTGGGCAAGCGACTCGTACTTACGACGGTCGCAGCGTCCCGGGGTCACATGATCAAAATTCAGACGCTTGTCAATTGACTCGTATTTATGACGGTCGCACCATCCCCGGGTCAGGTGATCAAAATTCAGACACTTGGCATTTGACTCACATTTATGACAGTCACAGCGCCCCGGGGTCACGTGATCAAAATTCGGACGCTTGGCAACCGACTCATATTTACGACGGTCGCACGATCCCGTCCTGTGACCAAGCTTAACCGTGTGACGAACTTCACAACTGCAGGGATCCCCTTAGGAGCCCCGGCGAAAAAGGCGGTAAAATGGGGGGGGCCAAACTCGCTTCACAGCTGTCTCGCTTAGCAATGAAAATTTTACCCTCCTCTGTTGTCGTAAGTCGAGGACTTACCTGGGCTAACCAGAATGGATCCTTTCCTTCCGTCCCCATCGGCCTCACCCAGTTGTGTGGAAAGATCTTTGGGTGTGTCCAGAAGGGGCGGCTGGAATCTGGTTGCTGGTGCGAATCCTGTGGAAAGGAGAGGGGGCCACTTGGTGATCTAACGAGGAGTTTTTCTGAACCCTTCTTCCTTCTCAGGTACAATTCGTCCAAAAAGGATAACGATTTCATCTACCACGAGGCTGTCCCTGCTCTGGATACTTTGCAATCCATTAAAGGTAATGGGGAGTGGGCTTCCAATCCCATAATTCCCCAGCCGGCCATGCTTTAAAAGGGGTGGATTTCAACTCCCAGAATTCCCCAGCCGGCCTTTAAGAGGGGAGGACTTCCAGTCCCAGAATCCCCCAGCTGACATGATTTAAGGTGGATGGACTTCAACTCCCAGAATCCCCCAGCCGGCACGCTTTAAGATGGGTGGACTTCAACTCCCAGAATCCCCCAGCTGGCACGCTTTAAGATGGGTGGACTTCAACTCCCAGAATCCCCCAGCCGGCACGCTTTAAGATGGGTGGACTTCAACTCCCAGAATCCCCCAGCCAGCTCACTTTAAGATGGGTGGACTTCAACTCCCAGAATCCCCCAGCCAGCATGCTTTAAGATGGGTGGACTTCAACTCCCAGAATCCCCCAGCCGGCCATTTTTTTTAAAAAAATGAAACAGCAAAGTAAAAATTCACAGTTTGATAAGTGACTCTAGTTGACGTTTAATTTACAAAATTAGCCTTGTGTGGTTCAATTTTTGTCACTTTGGGTCCAAATAAATCCTCAAAAAAGTGTCAGCCTTGTAAACTGTCAGCCTTGTAAACTGTTACACGCACACACACAAATTGACTTACGACCATTTTTCCCACGATCGCAATTCAGAAACTTGCCGACCAACTCGTAGTTACGACGGTCGTGGTGTGCCGGGCTCCTCTGTGATCCCCTTTTGCCACCTTCCGACAAGTGAAGTCAAAGGGGAAGCAGGATTCCCTTAACGACCATTATTTGCAGTGATTAACAATGTTGTCGGGAAAGGTCATAAAACGGGGCAAAACTCAATTTTTTTACTGGAAAAAAAACCCAAAAGCGTTCTCGTAAGTCCTCGTCTTAACGACCACAATTGACCCCAAAATTTCCATTGTTAAGTGAGACATTTGTTATGCCTCGGATATTTGGGGCGCCATTGTGGTCGCTATTTGTTATCTCTCACTTAACTGATATTTGGGGCGCCATTGTGGTCGCTATTTGTTATCCCTCACTGAACTGATATTTGGGGCGCCATTGTGGTCGCTATTTGTTATCCTTCACTTAACGATATTTTGGGCTCTTAAGTCGAGAACATACTGGTATGGTTTTTCCCCCCTCCCCCTTATAAAATGAGTAACCATGAACAGGGAGTCCTCTAATTACGCCCATTCATATAGTGACTATTTGAAGTAACTACGATTCGGGGAAAAAAGTGACTTCGGTCCCTTTGTCCCACTGAATGACCGACGCCATGCCCCCACCGTCACCAGACCCAAAATTGGCTTGGCGATTGTATTTCTGACGGTGGGAAGCGTCTCCGGGGGGAGAGGTAAGGGGTGTCCGGCCATCCCCGCTTTGGGACTTTCCCAGCATGGGAGACCGGATCCCTTTAACGCCCGGGCGATTCACTCAACAACCGAAGTTGAGTTCCCCTCAGAACCGAAACGGTTTTAAAAAAATAATCCGGGCGTGGCTTGCTTTACACTCGTCTGGAAAAATCTGCTGTTGACTGCGGTCGTAAGTCGAGGAGCACCACTCGAAGCCTGGGGAGGAGGGGGAGGCTCTTGTGAGCACCTCCGTCATTGCCGTGTCTACCCCGCAGGGGCGTCGTTGGTCAAAGCCCTCCCCGTCAACCCCACCGATCCAACCGTAACCGGGCCGGATATTTTCGCCAAGCTGGTACCCATGGCGGCCCACGAAGCCTCGTCACTCTACAGGTAAGCACGAACCCGCTTTGGACGGACGCCCGCGGCTTCCGCAAGGGCGTGAAGCCGTTCTCCCTTCTAGTGGCCGGATGTTCCACAGGACTCGAACTCTTCCCCGCTGCTGCCAATCATTTGGCCTCGGCTGGAGACCCCCCCGAAGCTCCTCAGGGGAAGAGTCGAGTTCCATCGGGTGGTGGTGAGTTCCACCGTCCACCCTTCAGAAGCTCGGCTCAGCTCCCGGTTCGGATCCGACTGGAGCGAAGTCCTTGATGGTGTTCCATCCTGAAACTCCAGAAGCTGAGTTGTCTTCTTCTCCACCTGAAGTCGTCTTCTCTTTTTTTTCCTCTCTCGCATGTTTCTGGTCCTCAGCGAGGAGAAAGCCAAGCTGTTGAGGGAAGTCATGGCCACGATTGACAGCAAGAACGAGATCCTGGAGTATGTCTTTTTTTTTTTTCCTAAGACGGGTTTGGGAAGGGATGAGGGATCACATAGCCCATGCTCAAAAGCCCGGGAAGGAAGAAAGAGGGATCCTTGTACAGGTATCGGTTCGCTTAGTGACCAAAATTACGATGGACCGTTTTTTCACACTTCGCTTTACGACGGTTGCAGCGTCCCGGGCTCACGTGATCAAAATTCAGATGCTCGGCAAGCGACTTGTATTTACGACGGTCGCAGCAATCCCGGGCTCCCCTGGTCCCCTTTTGCGAACAGAATCAATGAGGAAGCCAAATTCATTTAACGTCCGGGTGGCTGACTGAACAACCGCAGAGATTCACTGAACGGCGGTGGCCAGAAGCGTCGTAAAGTGGGGCAAAACTCCCCCAGGTCTCACTTAAGAACATAAAATTTGTGCTGCCTTATTTTCGGTCGTAAGCGGAGGACCGGTGGCACGTTCTTTTTTTTCCCCTGTAAAAAGAAAGGGAATATCCCTGCAACGTGACTCCTCGACTTCACGACGCTTCCTTTAGCGACCAAAGTCACGTCCGTGAAAACGGCGGCTTTGCCCCCCTCCCACACACACTGCACGACCGTCGCAGCAACGCCGGGGCCGACGGATCCAAATTCAGACGCCCGGCGACCGACTCGCATTTGTGACGGTGGGGGCGGGTCGTGTAAGCCCGATTCGCTTCACGACCGTGGGACTGTGGGGGGGGGTGTTCCGCTTAACGACGGCGGAAACGAGAAAGGTCGTCCAAAGGAGGCGGAGGGGGGGGCGAAGTCAACTGAAGCGACGGAAAAGGTTGGGGGAGGGAGGCTTTCCCCCCCCCCGTTGCGGTCGTAAAGTCGAGGACTTCCGGCGCAAGCCGGGATTCAACCGGGTTTCGTCTGGTGCTAGGCAGTTCATGGACTCGCTCCAGCTGGACCCGGAGACGGTGGACAACCTCGACATGTACGACCACATCCCGCCCGTGTTGATGGAGAAGTGCGCGGCCCTCAGCGTACGCCCAGAGACCGTGAAAAACCTGGTCCAGTCCATGCAAGGTAAGGGTCCCGAGGACGAATCCTCCCCTGGCAGAGGAAGAAGGGTGTGTGTGTGCGTGTGCTAAATTGTTGGGTTCTTGGTTTGGGGTGGGGGTGGGTTTCCCTGGAGGGGTGGGGGAAGCGCCGGCGGGCAGGCCAAGCACTGGCAGGGAAAGAAGGGAAGCTCGGAGAACACTGAGGACTAGCAGCTCCAGCCTCAGCTGCGTGACCAGCTGAATTGTGGCGAGGAGAAGTTGGAGCCCAGTGGGGTTGAGAAACCCCTTTTTCACATCCCTCTCTCTTCTCTTTTTTTTCCTTCGTTCCTCCCTCCCTCCCCTCTTTCCTTCTTTCTTCTTTTTCCCTCCCTGCCTGCCTTTTTCACATTCCCCTCTTTTCTCTTCTTCCCTCCCTCCCTCCCTCCCTTCCTTTTTCACCTTCCCCTTTTCTCTCCCCGCCTTCCTTCTTTCCTTTTTCGCATTCTCCTCTCTTTTCTCTTCTTCCCTCCCTCCCTCCCTCCCTTCCTTTTTCACCTTCCCCTTTTCTCTCCCCGCCTTCCTTCTTTCCTTTTTCACATTCCCCTCTCTTTTCTCTTCTTCCTCCCTTTTTCACATTCCCCTTTTCTCTTCCCTCCTTCCTTCTTTCCTTCCTTTTTTACATTCCCCTCTTTTCCCTCCTTCCTTTCCTTTCTCACATTCCCCTCTCTTTTCTCTTCCTCCCTCCCTCTTTCATTCTTTCTCGTCTTCCTCCCTCTCATTTTTTCTTGTCTTTCTCCCTTTTTCACATTCCCCTCTTTTCCTTTTTTCGTCCCTCCCTCTTTCCTTCTTTCTTGTCTCCCTCCCTCCCTCTCATTCTTTCTTGTCCTCCTTCCTTCTTCCCTTCCTCCCTCCCTCTTTCCTTCTTTCTCGTCTCCCTTTTTCACATTCCCCTTTTTTTTCTTCCTCCTTCCCTCCCTCCCTCCCTCTTCCCTTCTTGCCCGTCTCCCTCCCTCCCTTCCTTTTTCACATTCCCCTCTTTCCTCCCTACCTCCTTCTTTCTCATCTCCCTCCTTCCTTCCCTTCCTCCCTCCCCTCCCCTTCTTCCCCGTCCCCCTCCCTCCTTTCCTTTTTCACATTTCCCTCTTTTCTCTTCCTCCTCTCCCTCCCTCCTTCCTTCCTCATTCCCTTCCTCCCTACCTCTTCCCTTCTTCCCCATCTCCCTCCCTCCCTCCCTCCCTTTTTCACATTCCCCTCTTCCTTCTTTCCTCCCTTCCCTCTCCTTCTTTCTCGTCTCCCTCCCTCCCTTCTCATTCTTTCTTGTCTTCCTCCCTCCTTCCCTTCCTCCCTTCCTCCCTCCGTCCTTCCTTCCTTCCCCCTCTCCCTCCCTCCCTTCCTTTTTCACATTCCCCTCTTTTCTCTTCCTCCTTCCCTCCCTCCCTCCCTCCCTCTTTCCTTCTTTCTCGTCTCCCTTCCTTTCTCACGTTCCCGTCTTTTCTCTCCTTCCCTCCCTCCCTCCCTCCTCCCTTCTTCCCTGTCTCCCTCCCTCCCTTTTTCACATTCCCCTCTTCCTTCTTTCCTCCCTCCCTCTCTCCTTTCTCGTCTCCCTCCCTTCTCATTCTTTTTTGTCTTCCTCCCTCCTTCCTTTCTTCCCTTCCTCCCTCCCTCCTTCCTTCCTTCCCCCTATCCTTCCATCCCTTCCTTTTTCACATTCGCCTCTTCCTTTCCTCCCTCCCTCTCTCCTTTCTCGTCTCCCTCCCTCCCTTCTCATTCTTTCTTGTCTTCCTCCCTCCTTCCTTCCTTCCCCCTCTCCCTCCCTCTCTTCCTTTTTCACATTCCCCTTTTCCTTCTTCCCTTCCTCCCTCCGTCTTTCCTTCTTTCTTGTCTCCCTTCCTTTGTCACATTCCCCTGTCTTTTCTCTTTCTCCTTCCCTCCCTCCCTCCCTCCTTCCTTCCTCCTTCCCTCCCTCCTTCCCTCCCTCCCTCTTCCCTTCTTCCACGTCTCCCTCCCTCCCTTTTTCACATTCCCGTCTTACTTCTTTCCTCCCTCCCTCTCTCCTTTCTCGTCTCCCTCCCTCCCTTCTCATTCTTTCTTGTCTTCCTCCCTCCTTCCTTCTTCCCTTCCTCCCTCCCTCTTTCCTTCTTTCTCGTCTCCCTTCCTTTGTCATGTTCCCGTCTTTTCTCTTCCTCCTTCCTTCCCTTCCTCCCTCCCTCCCTCCCTCTTCCCTTCTTCCCCGTCTCTTCCCCGCCCCCCCCGCCCCCCCTCCCAAACCCGGCAGTCCTCTCGGGCGTCTTCACGGACGTGGAGGCCACCTTGCAGGAGATCCAGGAGCTGCTGGAGGAAGAGGAGGCCCGGGAGCGAAAGCTGCGGGAAATGCTGGGCCGGCCAGAGCCCTCGCCCTCGCCCTCCCCCTCCCCGCCGGCCGGGCTGGGCGAAGTGGCCAAGGAGTGGGCCAAGTACCGGGAGGCGCACGGCAAGGCCAGCTTCACCAACACGGAGCTGCACAAGGCCATGAACCTCCACATCGCCAACCTCCGGCTGCTGAGTGGGCCCTTGGAGGCCGTCAAGGCTGCCCTGCCCTCCCCGGGACTCTCCCAGGGTAGGCGGGGAGGAAGCAGGGGAGGAATTCAGGAAGGAGAGGGAAGAGGGGGAAGGAAGGAGGGGGGGAGGGAGGGAGGAAGGAGAGGGAAAAGGGGAAGGAAGGTAGGACGGGGGAAAGGAAGGAAGGAGAGGGAAGAGGGGGAAGGACGTATGGGAGGGAGGGAGGAAGGAGAGGGAAAAAGGGGAAGGGAGGGAGGGAGGAATTAGGAAAGGAGAGAAAAGGGGGGAAGGAAGGAGGGGAGGAATTCAGGAAGGAGAGGGAAGAGGGGGAAGGAAGGAGGGGAGGGGGGAGGAATTGAGGAAGGAGAGGGAAAAAGGAAAGGGACGAAGGAGAGGAAAAGGGGAAGGAAGGAAGTAGGGGACGAATTCAGGAAGGAGAGGGGGAAGGAAGGAAGTAGGGGAGGAATTGAGGAAGGAGAGGGAAAAGGGGGAAGGAAGGAAGGAGAGGGGAAAGGGGAAGGAAGGAAGTAGGGGAGGAATTGAGGAAGGAGAGGGAAGAGGGGGAAGGAAGTATGGGAGGGAGGAAGGGAGGAATTGAGGAAGGAGAGGGAAAAAGGAAAGGAAGGAAGGAGAGGGGAAAGGGGAAGGAAGGAGAGGAAAAGGCGAAGGAAGGAAGTAGGGGACGAATTCAGGAAGGAGAGGGGGAAGGAAGGAAATAGGGGAGGAATTGAGGAAGGAGAGGGAAAAGGGGGAAGGAAGGAAGGAAGGAGAGGGGAAAGGGTAAGGAAGGAAGTAGGGGAGGAATTGAGGAAGGAGAGGGAAAAAGGAAGGAAGGAATTAGGGGAAGAATTCAGGAAGGAGAGGGAAGAGGGGGAAGGAAGTATGGGAGGGAGGGAGGGAGGAATTGAGGAAGGAGAGGGGAGAGGGGGAAGGAAGTATGGGAGGGAGGGAGGAAGGAGAGGGAAAAGGGGAAGGAGGAAGGAGAGGGAAAAGGGGGAAGGAAGTAGGGGAGGGAGGTACGAGAAGGAAAAGGGGGAAGGAAGGAAGTAGGGGAGGAATTGAGGAAGGAGAGGGAAAAAGGAAAGGAAGGAAGGAGAGGGGAAAGGGGAAGGAAGGAGAGGAAAAGGGAAAGGAAGGAAGTAGGGGAGGAATTGAGGAAGGAGAGGGAAGAGGGGGAAGGAAGTGTGGGAGGGAGGGAGGAATTGAGGAAGGAGAGGGAAAAAGGAAAGGAAGGAAGGAGAGGGGAAAGGGGAAGGAAGGAGAGGAAAAGGGAAGGAAGGAAGTTGGGGAGGAATTCAGGAAGGGGAGGGAAGAGGGGGAAGGAAGTAGGGAGGAATTGAGGAGGGAGAGGGAAAAGGGGGAAGGAAGTATGGGAGGGAGGGAGGAAGGAGAGGGAAAAGGGGAAGGAAGTATGGGAGGGAGGGAGGAAGGAGAGGGAAAAGGGGGAAGGAAGTAGGTTTAGGTTTTATTAAATTTTTATACCGCCCTTCTCCCGAAGGACTCAGGGCAGTGAACAGGGGAGGGAGGGGAGGGAGGGACGAGAAGGAAAAGGGGGAAGGAAGGAAAAGGGGGAAGGAAGGAAGTAGGGGAGGAATTCAGGAAGGAGAGGGAAAAGGGGGAAGGAAGGAAGGAGAGGGGAAAGGGGAAGGCAGGAGAGGAAAAGGGGAAGGGAGGAAGTAGGGGAGGAATTCAGGAAGGGGAGGGAAGAGGGGGAAGGAAGTAGAGGAGGGAGGGAGGAAGGGGGAGAGGGAAGGAGGAATTGAGGAAGGAGAGGGAAAAAGGAAAGGAAGGAAGGAGAGGGGAAAGGGGAAGGAAGGAGAGGAAAAGGGGAAGGAAGGAAGTAGGGGAGGAATTCAGGAAGGAGAGGGAAAAGGGGGAAGGAAGTATGGGAGGGAGGGAGGAAGGAGAGGGAAAAGGGGAAGGAAGTATGGGAGGGAGGGAGGAAGGAGAGGGAAAAGGGGGAAGGAAGTAGGTTTAGGTTTTATTAAATTTTTATACCGCCCTTCTCCCGAAGGACTCAGGGCAGTGAACAGGGGAGGTAGGGGAGGGAGGGACGAGAAGGAAAAGGGGGAAGGAAGGAAAAGGGGGAAGGAAGGAAGTAGGGGAGGAATTCAGGAAGGAGAGGGAAAAGGGGGAAGGAAGGAAGGAGAGGGGAAAGGGGAAGGCAGGAGAGGAAAAGGGGAAGGGAGGAAGTAGGGGAGGAATTCAGGAAGGGGAGGGAAGAGGGGGAAGGAAGTAGAGGAGGGAGGGAGGAAGGGGGAGAGGGAAGGAGGAATTGAGGAAGGAGAGGGAAAAAGGAAAGGAAGGAAGGAGAGGGGAAAGGGGAAGGAAGGAGAGGAAAAGGGGAAGGAAGGAAGTAGGGGAGGAATTCAGGAAGGAGAGGGAAGAGGGGGAAGGAAGTATGGGAGGGAGGGAGGGAGGAGAGGGAAAAGGGGAAGGAAGTAGGGGAGGGAGGGAGGAAGGAGAGGGGAAAGGGGGAAGGAATTAGGGGAGGGAGGGACGAGAAAGAAAAGGGGAGGAAGGGAAGGAAGGAAGGAAGGAAGTAGGGGAGGAAGGAAGTAGGGGAGGAATTCAGGAAGGAGAGGGAAGAGGGGGAAGGAAGGAAGGAGAGGGGAAAGGGAAGGCAGGAGAGGAAAAGGGGAAGGGAGGAAGTAGGGGAGGAATTCAGGAAGGGGAGGGAAGAGGGGGAAGGAAGTAGGGGAGGGAGGGAGGGAGGAAGGAGAGGGAAAAAGGGGAAGGGAGGGAGGGAGGGAGGAATTCAGGAAGGAGAGGGGAAGGAAGGAAGGAGAGGAAAAGGGGAAGGAAGTAGGGGAGGAATTGAGGAAGGAGAGGGAAGATGGGGAAGGAAGTATGGGAGGGAGGGAGGAAGGAGAAGGAAAAAGGGGAAGGAAGTATGGAAGGGAGGGAGGGAGGGAGGAATTAAGGAAGGAGAGGGAAAAGGGAGAGGAAGGAAAAAGAGGGTAAAGAGGAAGGAAGGAGAGGAAAAGGGGAAGGAAGGAAGTACGGGAGGAATTAAGGAAGGAGAGGGAAAAGGGGGAAGGAAGTATGGAAGGGAGGGAGGAAGAGGAAAAGGGGAAGGAAGGAAGGAGACGAAAAGAGAAAGGAAGGAAGTACGGGAGGAATTAAGGAGAGGGAAAAGGGGAAGGAAATATGGGGGGAAGGGAGGAAGGAGAGGAAAAGGGGGGAAGGAAGGAAGTACGGGAGGAATTAAGGAAGGAGAGGGAAAAGGGGGAGGGAGGAAGTACGAGAGGAAAAGGGAGAGGGAAAAGGGGGAAGGAAGTATGGAAGGGAGGGAGGGAGGAAGGAGAGGAAAAGGGAAGGAAGGAGGGAAGGAAGGGGAGGGAAAAGGGGGAAGGAAGTAAGTAGGGGAGGAATTAAGGAAGGAGAGGGAAAAGGGGAAGGATTGGGGTTAAGGGTTCAGGATGAAGGCTTCGGATTAGGGTGAAGGGTGAGGTTTAGGAATCGGTGAAGGATGAAGGGTTAGGATTAGGGTTAGAGATTGGGATTACGGCTGAGGGCAAGGGCTAGGGGTGAGTTCCAGGGCTAGGAATTAGGGCTAGGATTTGGGGTAAGGGATTAGGACTAAAGATGAGGGTTAGGAACTAGGGTTAAGGATTAAGGGTTCGGATTAGGGTGAAGGCTGAGGTTTGGGAATCAGGGCGAAGGATTACGGATTAGGATTAGGCTAAAGGTGGGGGTTACGAATTAGGATTAAGGGTTCGGGCTGAGGGTAAGGGTTAAGGGTGAGGATTAGGAATTAAGAGGTAAGGGTTGTGGGCGAGGATTAGAAAGGACGCTTCAGGATGAAGGGTGAGGATTAGGGATAAAGGATTAAGGTTTAGGATTAGGGTTAGGATTGTGGTTGAGGTTTAGGAATTAGGGTTAAGGATTAAGATTAGGGTTAAGATTAGGATCGGGGGATTAGAGTTAAGGGTCAGGATTAGGGTCGAGGGTTAGGGCTAAGGAGGGTGGATGAAGGATTAGGGTTAACGGTGAGGGTTAGGGTTGAGGATGAGGGTAAGGGTTAGGATTAGGGATTAGGGTTAAGGATTAAGGATTTGGGTTAAAGGTGAGGGTTAGGAATTAGGGCTAAGGATTCAGGGTTTAGATTAGGTTTAAGGGTTAAGGATTACGGGTTAGCATCAGGGTTAAAGGTGGGGCTTAGGGATCAGGATTAAGGGTTAGGGATGAGGGTGACGATTAAGGTTAAGGATTTAGGATTAGGGTTGTGAGGATTAGGAATTAAGGTTAAGGGTGAGGATTCGGAATAAGGGTGAAGAATTGATGAATTACAGTTAAGGATTAAGGGTCAGGATTAGGATTAGGGTTAAGAGGGAGGGTTAGGATTACGGTTGAGGTTTAGGAATTAGGGTTAAAGATTGGGTTAAGATTAGGATTGAGGGATTAGAGTTAAGGGTTAGGGTTAAGGAGGGTGGATGAAGGATTAGGGTTAACGGTGAGGGTTAGGGTTGAGGATGAGGATAAGGGTTAGGATTAGGGGTTAGGATTAGGGATTAAAGATTTGGGTTAAAGGTGAGGGTTAGGAATTAGGGCTAAGGATTCAGGGTTCAGATTAGGCTTAAGGGTTAAGGATTACGGGTTAGCATCGGGGTTGAAGGTGGGGCTTAGGGATCAGGATTAAGGGTTAGGGATGAGGGTAACGATTAAGGTTAAGGATTTAGGATTAGGGTTGTGAGGATTAGGAATTAAAGTTAAGGATTAGGGTTAAGGGTTAGGATTTGGAATGAGGGTGAAGAATTGACGAATTACAGGTAAAGATTAAGGGTTAGGATTGAGGGATTAGAGTTAAGGGTTAGGATTAGGGTTGAGGTTTAGGAATTAGGGTTAAAGATTGGGTTAAGATTTGGATTGAGGGATTAGAGTTAAGCGTTAGGATTACGGTTGAGGTTTAGGAATTAGGTTTAAAGATTGGATTCAGATTCAGATTCAGGGATTAGAGTTAAGGGTTAGGATTAGGGTTGAGGGTTAGGGCTAAGGAGGATGGATGGAGAATTAGGGTTGACGCTGAGGCTTAAGGTCGAGGTGGGTAAGGGTTAGGGGTTTGGATGAGGATTAGGGATTAGGGCTAAGGATGACGAGTTCGAATTAGGCTGGACGCTGAGGGCGAAGGATTAGGGGTTAAGGATTAGAGATTAGGGTGGAGGGTGAGGATTAGGAATGATGGAGTTAAGGGGTGAGGGTGAAGGCTGGCCCGCCTTAACACCCCAACCCTGACCCGGGTTCTCACCTTCAGATGACCAGCAAGCCATCCAAAACCTGAAGCGGATGCTGGCCAAAGTCCAGGAAATGAGGGACCAGCGGGCATCGCTGGAGCAGCAGCTCCGGGAGATGATCCAGAAGGACGACCTGACCACCTCTTTGGTCACCACCGATCAGTCCGAGATGAAGGTGTGAAGCCGGGATGCGATCGTGGCTTAGTGGACTTCATCTCCCAGAATCCCCCAGCCGCCCATGCTTTAAGTGGGGAGGACTTTCACTCCCAGAAGCTCCAAGCTAGTCAAGAGGTCCTACAGACGTCTCTGAGATGCCTCCATCTACCTGTGGTGTCGAAAGCCCCTGGAGGACAGGAGATTGGAGAACGTTAGCTCGCCCATTTCTTCGGTTCCACCATGTTTTTGCAAAAGGTCCACTGCCAGAAGCATCCAGGATGGCCACCTTAAAGAGGTCCACCCTCAGATGTTTCTAAGATGGCCACCTCAAGCTGTCCACCTCTAGAAGCTTCTAAGATAGCCGCCTCAAGAGATCCACCCCCCCAGTGGCATCTATGAAGGCAGCTCCGGAACCTTCTAAGGTGGCCCCCTCAGGAAGTGCACATCTAGAAGCTTCTAAGATGGCCCCCTCAAAATCTCCAGTAGCATCTATGATGGCAACCTCAAGGGGTCCACATCCAGAACTTTCTAAGATGGCCACCTGAAGAGGTCCACCCTCAGTGGTTGCTAAGATGGCCACCTCAAGAGGTTCATCTTCAGAAGCTTCTAAGATGGCCAACTCAAGATGTCCACCTCCAGAAGCATCTAAGATGGCAACCTCAAGGGGTCTACCTCCAGAAACCTCTAAGATGGCCAACTCAAGAGGTCCATCTCCAGAGGTTTTTAAGATGGCCACCTCAAGAGGTCCACCTCTAGAAGCTTCTAAGGTGGCCACCTCAAAATCTCCAGTAGCATCTACGATGGAAACCTCAAGGGGTCCACCTCCAGAAACATTTTAAGATAGCCACCTCAAAAGGTTCATCTTCAGAAGCTTCTAAGATGGCCACCTCAAGATGGCCACCTCCAGAAGCATCTAAGATGGCCAACTCAAGAGGTCCATCTCCAGAGGTTTTTAAGATGGCCACATCAAGAGGTCCACCTCTAGAAACTTCTAAGATAGCCTCCTCAAAATCTCCAGTAGCATCTACGATGGCAACCTCAAGGGGTCCATCTCCAGAACCTTCTAAGATGGCAACCTCAAGGGGTCTACCTCCAGAAACCTCTAAGATGGCCACCTCAAGAGGTTCATGTTCAGAAGCTTCTAAGATGGCCACCTCAAGATGGCCACCTCCAGAAGCATCTAAGATGGCAACCTCAAGGGGTCCACCTCCAGAAACTTCTAAGATGGCCACTTCAAGGGGTCCACCTCCAGAAGCATCTAAGATGGCAACCTCAAGGGGTCCACATCCAGAAGCCTCTAAGATGGCCAATTCAAGAGGTCCACCTCCAAAACCTTCTAAGATGTCCACCTCGAGATGTCCCCCTCCAGAAGCATCTAAAATGGCAACCTCAAGGGGTCCACCTCCAGAAACGTCTAAGATGGCCAACTCAAGAGGTGCATCTCCAGAGGTTTTTAAGATGGCCACCTCAAGAGGTCCACCTCTAGAAGCTTCTAAGGTGGCCCCCTCAAAATCTCCAGTGGCATCTACGATGGCCACCTCAAGGTGTCCACCTCCAGAACCTTCTAAGATGGCCACCTCAAGATCTCCACCTCTAGAAGCATCTAAGATGGCCGCCTCAAACCTTCCTCCTTGCCTCCATCTTCTCCTATCTTTCCATCTCTTCCTCCTCCTCCTCCTCTTCCTCCCACGTCTTCGTAGCTTTGGCTTCACTCCACGTCCCCTCTTCTTTCCAGAAACTCTTTGAAGAGCAGCTGAAGAAGTACGACCAGATCAAGCTCTACTTGGAGCAGAACCTGGCCGCCCAGGAGAACATCCTCAAAGCTCTGACCGAGGCCAACGTCAAGTACGCCGCCGTTCGCAAGATCCTGGCCGAGGTGGAACACAAGTGAGTTGGAGGGTGAAGGGGCAGGAGGGGACCCCCACCCCAACCCCAAACTCGGTTGAGTAGAGTGGATCTTGGCTGGTCAGAAGGACGTGGGGGGGACTGGGACAGGTCCACGTGGACGATTCACAGAGGGGTCCCTGGGGCTGTCTTGAGCTGGGTGGTTTCGTTGCAGACGTTTTGTGACCCAACTAGGGAACATCATCAGTGCTAGAAGGGAGTGGGGAGGAAGGAGGAGGAGAAAGAAGAAGACTGTGAGGTCCTTGGTGCTCGTTGTCTTTTGGGTGGTTTCCTTGCAGACGTCTCATGACCCAAGTAGGGAACGTCATCAGTGCTAGAAGGGATTTAAACACTACTATATGAAAATAAAAGCAAACTCCATTCCGTTCTAGCCCTGATTATGTTCCCTAGTTGGGTCATGAGATGTCAGCAAGGAAACGACCCAGCTCAGAGAGCACCAAGGACCTCATAGTCTTTCTCCTCCTCCTCCTCCTCCTCCTCCTCCTCCTCCTCCTCCTCCTCCTCCTCCTCTTCTTCCTCCAGAATTACGGTCATGCTGATCGTTCAGTGCATCACCACCTGACCACAATCGTTTTTACGATCTTTTCTGCGGTCGCCGTAAAGTCAACCCCGCTGCCTTTCAGCCTGTCCATTCGTCGCAGGGGGGTGGGTGGGTTTGCCGGACACCAGAATTAAGCCCCAGTTTCCTGGCACAAACTCTCAAATCGTGGTCACGTGATGCCAAGAGCCGCAAAGGCGGGCCGGTTTGCCCAATGCCCGAACGCAATCGAGTGAACACGGGCGATGGGCCAATAGCGGTCAGAGCTTCAGAATGTCGTTCTAAGTAGCCCTAAACAAGTCCGTCATAACTTTGAACACTCGTAGGTTGAGGACTCGTTCTACAGTTGTCCTAGAGCAAGGATAGGCAACCTTGGCTCTTTTATGACTCGTGGACTTCAACTCCCAGAATTCCTGAGCCATGAAGCCCACGAGTCATAAAAGAGTCAAGGTTGCTTATCCCTGTCCTAGACTTACAATGCCTCATTTGCAACAGTTCACAACAGCACTGGGGAGGAAAAGTGACTTACAACCGATCCTCACCCTAACCGTTGCGCCATCCCCGCAGTCAGTCATCCGATCCAAATTTGGACTGCTTGGCGACCGACTCGTATTTATGACGGCCGCAGCGTTCCCGGGGTGTGTGTGGGGCGTGTGTGTCACGCAGTCCCCTTTCCCGACCAAAGTCAACTAGAGTGCCGGATTCGCTTTTGTTGGCCCGCCCCGCGATTCGCTTTGCGTCCGCGGTGATTTGCTTAACAACAGTTGTAAAGCGAGACAAAAACCAACACCTGGCTCGTTCCACATCAATTTTTGGAGGCCGGGCCGCGGCTGCTCGTTGAGCGGCCGCAGTCGTTTGGAGCACGTCTTGTCGTTGGCTTCAAAAATGGTCGCTAAGCTATCCGGTCATAGGTTCGAGGACTTTCTGCCTTTTGACGGGCGGGAAGGACACCGTCGGTCTGCCTGGGTGAGTCTCACCCCTCTTTTGTTCCCCCCACCCCATTGCAGGTGGAACACAACCCTGCAGACCTTGGTGGCTTCCTACGAGGCCTACGAAGACTTGATGAAGAAGTCGCAAGAAGGCAAAGAGTTTTACGCCGACTTGGAGAGCAAAGTGGGGAAGCTTCTAGAAAAGGCCCAGGCCGCCTGCAAAATGGCCGAAAGCAACCGCCAGCAGATCTTGGAGAAGTAAGCGACTCCTTAAACGGAAGCGGGACGGGGATGACTTCCTTTCGAGCGGGAGTTTCTGTTCTGGGGGGGATTCTGGGAATTGTTCCCCTCGTACAGCAAGATGGCTGAGGGATTCTGGGAGTCGTAGTCCTTCCCTCGTTAAGCGTGCAGGCTGGGGGGCATTCTGGGAGCTGAAGTCCTGCTCCCTTAACGCCGGCTGGGGAATTCTGGGGGTTGAAGTCCAACACTCTTAAAGCATGCCGACTGAGGGATTCTGGGAGACGAAGTCCTTCTCTCTTAAAGCATGCTGGCTGGGGGATTCTGGGAGTTGCTCAGATTAGACACAATCCGGTTTGCAGGCACGAGTTGAATTATGAGGAAACGGAGGAAACGGAGTCCTCATTAGTCCCCAGTTGGGGGTGGGTTGTGCGATTTGTTCAGATTCGCTTCTGTCTGAACAAACCTTGCTACATCCAATGTCCACAACGGGGTAGCTTGTCGTGGACAATTTGCTGCGCACAATTCGTCGCGGATAACTGGGAGCGGACAACCCATCGTGTACAATTCGTCGTGGAAAACTTTAACGAAAAGCTCATTGTAGACAATTCGCCACGGCCAACTTGCTGCGGACAGCTCACGGTGGACAATTTGCCACCGACAATTCATCGCGGACATCTGGCCGTGGACAATTCGCAGCGGATAATTTGCCACGGACAACTGGCTGTGGGACAAATGGCGGACAGCTCAACAAAAGCAAAAATTAAATTCGCCCGACCGTGGCCAGTAATATACGAAAATCAGTCGTAAAGTCAACCCAGACATACGACCAAAACGGGGTCGCCAATAACAAAAGCAACCGAACGAAACCATTCATACCTCCTTGAATCGTCCAGTGACCGGTTATCCTGCAAACAAGTTGGCCGTGGCGAGCTGTCCTTGACCTTTCCAACGACACCCCTGCGAGATAGGCCTGGCCGAGCGAGCGCGGCCTGCTCCGAATCCCGCGGGGAGCTTTCCCCGCCGAGTCTCCGAGCTGAGCCTCACCGTTTCCATCTCTGTGCTTCTTTTGACAGGGAGATGAAGAGGAAGCCCCCCGCCCGGCCCACTAGTTCGAAACCCACTCTGCAAAAGAAAGCTTCGGAGGCCGAGCTGAGCTGCGAGCCTTTGAGCCTGTCCTCCATTTCGCTCGCCGACTTGCCCGAGGAGCTGCGCAGCCTCCCGCCGGAGGTCCTAGCCGCTCACCTGGCGCAGCTGCCCGCCGACGCGCTAGCGGCTCTGCGTAGTGAGCCACCGTTGCCCGCACCTGGCGTCAAGGGTCCGGCGGGCGAGTCTTTTGGGGGAGGCATCCCTTTCCGGCCCCCCTTTGATCCGGGCCAGTTCCCGGTGACCGGACCCCCTCCACAGCCGTACCAGTCCACCCGGATGTCCACCATCTCCGGACATGCTCCTTTCCCCTTACCGGCTCCCCGAAGCTCCGCGCCGTCCCCTTTGCCGAATTCACAGGTCTTCCCGCCGAGGGTTTCCGCCGCCCCGGGTCCGGCCCTCGGCCCACAAACACCGGTTTACCCTGGGCCCTCTCTGCCACCCCCGAGGACGTCTCCACAGCACGTACCAATGCCTCATCTCGCCCCGGAGTCGGTTTACGGTGTGGGACCGTTGCCGCCATCGAGCGGGGTGTTGTCGGGAGGCCCACCCCCACCTCTGGCCCTCAGGCCTCCCGCGCCGGTACCCGGCCCCTTTGTCGCCCCCCATTTCCCACAGCTCACGCAGGGCGTCTGTCCCGCCACCACCACGGTGGACAGCCTGCAGGCCCCCATCTCCAGCTGCACGGCTCCGCAGGGCATGACCGGTGCTCTCCCCCAGTGGGCTGGGCCTCCTTCCCAAGGGGGCTTTGTGGGGGGGTCTGCCCCCTACCCTTTTGCCTATGTCCCAGCCGGCACGGTTTCCTTCCTGCCTCCTTTCTCCGGCCCTCCGCCCCAGCCCACCTTCCCGTCGCAGAGACCCCTCCGTCCGTCCTCCAATCAGCCGGCTTGCATGCCGGCGATGCCCACCGTCCTGCCCCCGCAGCAGCTGCCCCACTTCCTGCCCCAGACCCAACAGCCACAGCCGGCCTTCCGCCATCCATACCCGTCTCAGTCCCACGGCCCACCGGCACTCCCGAATCCAGTCCCCCCGCATCCCACTAGCCAAGGGCAGCTCCCGCTCCAGCTGGGACCTCAACATTATCAGTTACCGCCCCGGGACCCGCTACCGTCCCACTCGGGCAGCTTAGCCTTCTCCGTCCCAGCCCCCCGAGGCGTGATGGGCCCCGTCCAGCCGGTGCCCCTTCATCCTCCTGGCGCGGCAGCCTCCCTTGCGTTCGCTCCTGTCGCTCCGACGTCAGCTCAGCTCCCGGGAGTCCCTGTAGCGCTGGTGGGCCCTCAGCCGGCCCCGGTTAGCCAGCCTCTCCACCGCGTTCCTCCCGCCCCTAGCCCAGTTGGAGGGGCAGTTCCTCCGCCAGCCCCCTCTCCACGCCCCTCCATGACCCTCCCACCCCCCTGCCTCTTGCCCTCCCAGCTGCCCCCCTCCTCGCTGACTCCCGGAGCTGCATCGTTGTCGCACGGCGCCCCCGAGGTCCCATTTCAGCGCCCGAGCAGCTCCACCGACGACCTGCTCTCCTCCAGCCCCGAGAGCCAGCACGGGGGCGCCAAGCCGCCCGTCGGGCAGCCCCTCCTTCAACCCACCAAAGCCGACGCCAAGGACGGCTGGAAGCCCAAAGCCGTCCAGCTGATCGAGAACGACCCATACGAGAAACCGGAGCGTCTTTGGCGTCTCCTATCCGAGCTCGAACGTTTCCAAGGGAAGGTCTCTCAGTTGGAGAAGAGCCCCGCGCCGGGGACGGTCAGCGAGCTGGATCACATCTGGAGGGAGCTTCAGGAGGCCCAGGAGAAGGACACTCGGCAGCTGTCCATCGCCATCGCCCGTTGCTACACCATGAAGAACCGCCACCAGGACGTCATGCCGTACGACCGGAATCGAGTGGTCCTCCAATCGGGCAAGGACGACTACATCAACGCCAGCCGGATCGAGGATCTCTCCTCCTACTGCCCCACCGTCATCGCCACCCAGGCTCCGCTGGTGGGCACCGCCTCGGACTTCTGGCTGATGATCTACGAGCAGAAAGTCTCGCTGGTGGTGATGCTGGTGTCGGAGCAGGAGATGGAGAAGGTGGGTCGGGTTGTGGGGGCGATTGGCGTGGGCAGGGCTCAGAAGCCTTCGGCGTTCTTGCCGGTATGGTGATCCGGAGAGAGATCTTGGCAGCAAAAATGCACAGGGCGAGGGTCCGGCCGTGCCCACGGTTCTCTGAGTTTTCGGACCCTCTCCAGAAGCTGTGCTGGATGGAGAGAGGGATGGTGTATATATTTCAGAAGGATAAAATTGAAAACTTTGCCGGATTGGCTGCGGTGGGGAGCTGCTACTAAGCCAGGAGAGTCGAGGGGCAACAGTAGCTTTAGAAGCAGCGGGGGGGGGGCTTTGGGGGCAGAGAAGGGCTACGATCCGGGTCGGGCCTTTGCCAGGAAGCAAGGGTGGTGGGGGACGCCCTCCACTTCCTCATCCCCTGGTGCTCTCCGCCAACCCCTTCCTTTTTATCACCGATGATGTTATCTGGACACCGACTCCTCCCCTTCTCCTCTTTGTCCTCCTCTTCGCAATCCCACCTTCCTTCTAGCACTGATGAGGTTGTTTAGACTCCTCCCCTTCTCTTAGTCCTCCTCTCTGCAATCCCACCTTCCTTCTAGCACTGATGAGGTTGTTTAGACTCCTCCCCTTCTCTTAGTCCTCCTCTCTGCAATCCCACCTCCCTTCTAGCACTGATGGTGTTGTTTAGACTCCTCCCCTTCTCTTAGTCCTCCTCTCTGCAATCCCACCTCTCTTCTAGCGCTGATGGTGTTGTTTAGACTCCTCCCCTTCTCTTAGTCCTCCTCTCTGCAATCCCACCTCTCTTCTAGCACTGATGGTGTTGTTTAGACTCCTCCTCCCCTTCTCTTAGTCCTCCTCTCTGCAATCCCACCTGTCTTCTAGCACTGATGTTGTTTAGACTCCTCCCCTTCTCCTCTTTGTCCTCCTCTCCGCAATCCCACCTCCCTTCTAGCACTGATGGTGTTGTTTAGACTCCTCCCCTTCTCTTTGTCGTCCTCTCTGCAATCCCACCTTCCTTCTAGCACTGATGGTGTTGTTTAGACTCCTCCCCTTCTCTTAGTCCTCCTCTCTGCAATCCCACCTCCCTTCTAGCACTGATGTTGTTTAGACTCCTCCCCTTCTCAGTCCTCCTCTCTGCAATCCCACCTCTCTTCTAGCGCTGATGCTTAGACTCCTCCCCTTCTCTTAGTCTTCCTCTCTGCAATCCCACCTCCCTTCTAGCACTGATGTTGTTTAGACTCCTCCCTTCTCTTAGTCCTCCTCTCCGCAATCTCACCTTCCTTCTAGCACTGATGTTGTTTAGACTCCTCCCCTTCTCTTAGTCCTCCTCTCTGCAATCCCACCTCTCTTCTAGCACTGATAGTGTTGTTTAGACTCCTCCCCTTCTCTTAGTCCTCCTCTCTGCAATCCCACCTCCCTTCTAGCGCTGTTGATGTTTAGACTCCTCCTTCCCTTCTCCTCTTCGTCCTCCTCTCTGCAATCCCACCCCCCTCCTAGCACCGGTGATGTTATTTAGACTCCTCCAGGTTTAGGTTCAGGACTCCAAGCTCCATCGTCCTCACCCATCGCTCTTCTGCCTGGGCTCGATAGGAGGAGAAGCCACACAAATTCCACCCCTCCGTGGTCTGGTTTTCAAAGCCGGCCTTGGCTCTCTCTCTCTCTCGCTCTCCGGCTTCTGATCGGGCTCCTCTCCGCCCCTACCAGAAGAGCGATGGCTGAGGAGGATGGAGATTGGAATCCTGATCTGAACGAGCACAAAAGTCTCTCCTGCAGAGAGTCAGCCCCAGCTTTTGGGGGCGAGAAGTTTCAGGATGACCCCACCCCTTTCTAACCTTTTCCATCTCGACAGCAAAAGGTGGTCCGGTACTTCCCCACGGAGCGAGGCCAGCCCATGGTCCACGGCCCCATCACCCTGGCCCTCACCAGCCTGAAGGCGACCCCCACCCACCTGGAGAGGATGGTTACGCTGCAATTCCACAATCAAAGCTTGAAACGGACCGTGATCCACCTGCAGTTCTCCTCCTGGCCAGAGCTGTACGTAACCTCGGATTGGTGGGAAGGGGAGGGGCCAGCCAGAGCCCCATAAGGCACTGCGGGGAAGGTGGGGGGGGCAGCCTGGTTTGGGCGCAGCAGATGGGGCTGAAATGGTCTCTGGGGTTGATCGAGATGGGCAGTATGTGGAAATGAATGAATGAATTGAATGAATGAATGAATGAATGAAGAAAAAAACCACACGAATCAACGAATGAACCCATGAATGACAAAAACCATGAACGAACGATTTTTAAAAAATATCGGTGAAAAAGACCCGCAAATTTAATAAACGAATGAATGGGGGGAAAAACCCCGCAGATAGCCTCCGTAAACGAATGGAAAAAATGAGCGAATGAATGAATTTTTTTTCCCAACGAATCAGTGAAAGAAAAAGAGACACATTCAATAAGTGAGTGAAAGCAAGAAAAAGCGCGAGGTCCATTTCATAAAGGAGTGAACGGAAAAGGGCAACATAAAGGAATGCATGAAAAAAAAACCCACACGAATGAAAGGAATGAATCTTTTAATGCATCGGCGAAAGAAGAAGACGCATTTAACGAGCGAACGAAGGAAAAAGCGCAGGTCAATTTAATAAAGGAATGAATGAAACGTCGCTTGTATATTCGATAAATGAAGGCGTGGGGGGGAAAATCCACACAAACGAACGAGTGAAAAAGCCAATTTTAATGAATCGGTGAAAGAGAAAGACACGGGTGGAATGAATGAATGAACGAAAGAGAAAGTGCGGATCAATTTAATAAAAGAATGAATGAAAAAGCGCATATGTAATCAATAAAGGAATGCATGGGGAAAAAAACAACCCACACAAATGAACGAACGAATAAAGCATCGGCGAAAGAAAAAGGACCAAATTTCATGAATGAACGAAAGAAAAAAGCGCAGGTCGATTTAACAAAGGAACGAATGAATGAAAAAGCGCGTGTGTATTCAATAAATCGGTGAACGACGACCACCTCGCGAACGGGCGAAAAATTTTTTAAGTTGAATTTAGAAATGAATGAACAAACGAAAGAAGAAAAAAAAGCTACCTGTACATTGAACAAAACGCAGGAAAAAATGCATCTTAAGTTTCGACGAAGGAACGAAAGAAAAAACGTACAGACGTAATCGGTGAATGAAAAAAAAAGCCACACACAAATGAGTGAATAATGTGCGAATGTAAATTTGAATGAATGAATGAACTAACGGAAGGAATGGGGAAAATAATAATAATAATGGATGAATTTCTTCCCGTAGCGGCCTGCCGGACAGCAAAGGGAATCTGATTCGGTTTATCCAGGACGTGCATAGCCATTACTTGCACCAGCGCCCCCTTCACACCCCTATTGTGGTTCACTGCAGGTAACGCACAACTTTGGGGCATCCAGGGTGGGTCTCGCTGCCAATCTTGCCCATGTCGTCGTGGGTCTTCGGGGAGCATCTGTGGCAATTCTCCGTGGCCAGCTCGTCGCGCCCAGCTCGTCACGGGCAACTAATCAGGGCCAGCTCGTCGTGGTCAACTTGTCACGGCCAATATGCTACGGCCAGCTCGTCACGGCCAGCTCGTCTTGGCCAACTTGTCACGTCCAACTAGTCACGGCCAACTCATCTTGGCCAGCTCATAATCCTAATCCTAATAGTAAAGTTGGAAGGGACCTTGGAGGTCATCTAGTCCAACCCCCTGCTCAGGCAGGAGACCCTAGACCATTTCAGACAAATGGCTGGCAAGTCTCTTCTTAAAGCTTGTCACGTCCAGCTCCCCACGGCCAACTCGTCAGGGCCAGCTCCTCACGGTCAACTCATCACGGCCAGCTCGTCTTGGCCAACTCGTCACGTCCAACTCGTCACGTCCAGCTCATAATCATAATCATAATAGTAAAGTTGGAAGGGACCTTGGAGGTCATCTAGTCCAACCCCCTGCTCAGGCAGGAAACCCTAGACCATTTCAGACAAATGGTTGCCCAGTCTCTTCTTAAAGCTCGTCACATCCCAACTAGTCACGTCCAGCTCCCCACGGCCAACTCGTCAGGGCCAGCTCGTCATGGTCAACTCGTCACGGCCAACAAGCCGTGGCCAGCTCATAATGGCCATCTAGTTACGGCCAGCTCGTCACGGTCAACTCATCATGGCCAGCTCATCTTGGCCATCTTGCCACAGCCGGCTCATCTTGGCCAGCTCATAATCGTAATCATAATAGTAAAGTTGGAAGGGACCTTGAAGGTCATCTAGTCCAACCCCCTGCTCAGGCAGGAAACCCTAGACCATTTCAGACAAATGGCTGGCCAGTCTCTTCTTAAAGCTCGTCACGTCCCACTAATCACATCCAGCTCCCCACGGGCAACTCATCAGGGCCCGCTCGTCACGGCCAGCTCGTCTTGGCCAACTCGTCCCGTCCAACTCGCGGCCATCTCAGCAGGAGAAGAGTTACCCTGACATCGAAGAAACGGTGAAATAGAATCACCGAAAGAAAGGATGCCAAAAAAAAAAGGACAGCGGGAAAGGCGAACGACTAAAATTGAAAACAATTACCTCAAATTAAACTGAATGGTTAAAATTGTCCTGCAAGCAAGTTGTCCCGGAGCGAGTTGGGCCGTGGCGGACGGGGCGTGGCAAGTCGTCCCGTTCAGCTTTTTTTTCCCTTTTTTCGGAGTGTGTGTGTGTGTGTGTTTTTCCCCCAGAACACAGCCTTTGCATCAAATCCCCCCTCCCCGTGGGCCTAGCTGATGCGGGTCCTGTGGGAAACGGACCCGCAAGATTTTTGGAGGGGGGCAACGATTCTCTTTCTCTCTTTTCTTCCTGGCAGCTCCGGCGTGGGCCGTACGGGTGCCTTCTGCCTCCTCTACGCCGCCATGCAGGAAGTGGAAGCCGGCAACGGCATCCCGGACTTGGTTCAACTGATCAAGCACATCCGTCGGCAGAGGAAACACATGTTGCAGGAGAAGGTGCGGGGTGGGGGGGACAGGTGGGTTCGGCTCCGGGGTAGCGGCCGGCTTTGGGAGCGGAGGGGGGGGGCGCATGGGTCCTGACGGATGTCGCTTCTCTTGCAGGTCCACCTCAAGTTCTGCTACGAGGCCGTCTTGAAGCACGCCACACAGGTGCTGCAACGGCACGGCGTGACAGCCACGGCCTCCACCAGCAAGCCGGCCAGCAGCATTTCCCAGAAGGTGAGGCAGGATTGCCCACTGGTTGGAGAAGGGGGGAAGAATTTGAGCGGGGAGGGCGGGGAGACAGACCCTTGAACCCACCACCCACCCACCCGGGGACGCTTCGGAAGGGGAAGGCCGAAGGACGCAGGAGAAACGAGCTCTGCTTTAGGCCAAGCACGTCCGCACTGAACTTTAAAAAGAAAAAAAACCTGCGGACTTCCAACTCCCAGAATTCCTGGGAGTCGAAGTCCGCAAGTGTTAGGAAGTTGCCAAGATTGGAACACACACACACAAACACACACCGCCGCTTTTTAGACGACGTCCTCGATGCTCAACGGTTGGAGAAAAAGCCGTAAAAATGGGACGAAACTCTCCCTCGGCACATGGGTTCAAGGGAATGGCGGAAGTTCTTAAATCGGCTGCCTGTTTGTTCAAAGCCAATCTGGCTTGTTCCCCCTCCCCCTTCGACTTTGCCGGTCGGGTGGATCGCAAAAGGGGGACGGCGTGGCTCCGGGATACTGCGACCGTCCCTAAATGTGAGTCGGTGGTGAAGCAGCCCCCGTGACCGCAGAGATGCCGGAAAGGGTTGTGTGAAAAATGATCATCGGTCATTTTTTTTCAGCGCCGTTGTAACTTGGAACAGTCACTAAATGAATCGTTTTATGTAGACTACCAGCACGCTCCGCTCAACCCCCCCCTCTCTCCTTCCAGGTCTATCTCCAGCAGGACCCCCAGGATCTGGTCTTGGGGGGCGACGTCCCCATCAGCTCCATCCAAGCCACCATCGCCAAACTCAGCATCCGGCCTCCCCCGGGCAGCCCCGAGGCTGCCCCTAACGGTCGAGGATTCGAGCCGGCATCCTCTGTTCCCCCCTTTGACGCCTTGCTCCCGCCGGCATCATCTTCTGCTGCCCCACTGATCTTTCCCGAGCCGAGCGGTCCGGAGAGCGCCCCGGCATTTTCTCCGCCCGCCACGCCTGCTCCGGCATCGCTCGAGACGGAGGCCATGCCAACTGTAGAGACGAGCGGCTGGACGGAAGAGGAGACGAGCGAGGATAAGATCCCGGAGGGTTTGCCGAGTCTTCCCAGGATGGAGCCGTTGGCTTCCGCCCCGGTCCCGCCAACCTCCTCTTCCTCCTTGGAGCTCCTGGCTTCGCTCACCCCAGAGGCCTTCACCCTGGACAATTCGCTGAAGGGCCGACACAGAATGAGCAAGCAGAGTTTCCTCCAGCCGCAGAACGGGGAGGGTCTGCGAGGAACCCTCCCCAGCGACGACCCTCTCAGCAGGCTGGACCCCCTTTGGACCCTGAACAAGACCTGAGCGGTGGACGGACGCACGGATGGCTGCCACCCGCTGCCCCACTCCGTCCGTCCGTCCTGGACTTTCCTCGGTACCGGTGGAGTCCCGGGCGAGATGGTGGTATTTATCGGTCAGCCGCTGCGGGAACAGTGTGGCGACGCTGACGCCCGAAGCGGTTACTTTTTCTGGTTGCCTTTTCTTTCTGCCACTTTTCAGCCCCAGGCCGGGCCACTGACCGGGACGATCGGTCTGCTTGTTTCGGTATGCTTCAGTAGCGATAGCTGAGCCGGGGAAGCAAAGCTGCGGCGCCAGCCCTTGCTCAAAGCTTTGGGGGCTGCCCTCCAGTCTGATTGTGGGTGGGCATAGACGGTTCAGCTGTTCAACAAACACACTCTCACACACACACACACGCACAACACTCACGCAGCCCTACACACAGCTTAGACCCCTGTTCTGCAGCGAATCGACCTGGGACGAGCCATTAAAAGGCCAGGCTGGGGTCCCTTGCATTGCCCGTTTCCTTCTCCGTTAAACTTGGTATGACTCGAGACGATTCCAAATGGGGGTGGGTTGGTCCCGGGAAAGCTTTGGTTGACCCTTAGTGGGATCTGGCTTTTCCTTCCAGCATGCCCACCACCTTTGCATCCCTAATGTTCCAATTCGGTTTCCCGAAGTTTTCTGTTGTTTTCTCCCCCCCCACCAAATGTCTCGGTCCCTGATCCAGGGGTCACGAGGGTCCCCCACTGCGTGGGCTACGCAACCCGTTTTTTTAACTCAACAACGGGCACGGAATACCTCAGCGGACGGCGTGCCCACCCCCCCACCCCAAATCGCTTATCATCCGACAAGGAATGGGCAGTGGGACGTCTGAAATTAGCCCCCCCTTTTCTTTCCTGAGAGCAGAAAAAGCAGCGGGAAACTCGTCGACGTTCCCTCGGGAGGACTGCACCGTGCCGTTTGTCGAGTCGCGCCTTCCGGCCGCCGCCATTTTGCATTCGGCAGGCGTTGGGAGAGGTTTTCGGTTTAATTGTTTGGGTTTTTTTTTTTTAACTTCTTTCTTCTTCCTTCTGTACAAATGTTAATATCGGCTTCCCGTTTTCCACACACTTCCCCTGTAACTTAGAACCCAAAAGTTTTTCAGTTCTTTGCTACGAAGGCAAATAAACGGGGCGTTGGGAGTTGGCATCCTCGCTTGTTGGATTGTCTTTTTTCCCCCCCTTCCTTCTTTAATTCAACCTCATTGATTTTATTGATTAAATGTATTTCCCCCCATCTAACCACAGGGTAACAACTGGGCGGCTTATCTATATCTATGTAATGTAATATTACATAGATATGTAATATCTATGTAATCTATTATCTATCTCTAGATCTATCTATATCGACTATGTTATCTCTATATTATCTGTATCCTTACCTATCATCCATCTATCCCTCCATCCATCCATCCATCTAGCTGTCTATATATCATCTCTATATATTTATCATCTCTACCGTTATCTCTACCTATCATCTATCTCTACCAATCTCTATATATCTATATGTCATCTCTATCAATCATCTATATATCTATCATTTATATCTACTGTATATCTACCTATCATTTATCTTGATCTGTATCTTTTGTCATCTATATTTTCTATCTCTTTCATCTATCTGTATATATATGTATATGTATCTACGTGTATGTGTGCATGCATGCATCTATATCTATCTATCTATCTATCTATCTATCTATCTATCTATCTATCTATCTATCTATCTATCTATCTATCTATCTATCTATCTATCTATATCTGTGTGTGTATGTATGTGTAGGTGACCTCCAAGAACCCTTCCAACTTTATTATTATAAGAGATAAAATAGATGATAGATTTACTGTCTCCCTCTCATATCGATCTATTTGATCTATTAATATCATCTATATTTATAGCAGGGGTGTCAAATTGGTGATCTGCGGGGCTGGATGCATCAAACGCAGGGCCACGCCCATCCCAGCTCTGCAAAGGCAAAAAAGGCATGCTACGTCACGTGACGCAATCGCGTTTGACTTCCATGATCTATAACATCTGTCTCTCTCATCTCTATCTATCATCTATGTATCCATATCTATCTGTCTGTCTGTCTATCTCTTATCAACTATCTTATCTCTACTGTATATATCTACCAATCACCTATAACGATCTGTATACGCCTGTATGTCGTATATAGCCGAGTTCTCCAACCTTTCCGGCTTTGCGGACTGGTGTGTGTGTGTGTGTGTGTGTGGAGGGGAGAGGGGGGTGGCTTGACACGAGCGGCAGACAAGTCCACGCATGCGGGGGGGGGCACCTGCGTGCCTGCGGCTTGCGCGAACGGAACCAGCGCGCAGGTGCTCGCCCGCTCCTCACGCAGACAGGGATTGCGTTTTCCCGCACTCGCCCGTCACTTCCGTGGACCGGTTCTTTAGGATTCACAGCCCGGTAGCGGGCCGCAGCCTAGGGGGGTTGGAGACCGCTGCAGAGGCAAACCGGCCAGCAGAAGCTCCCAGAAGGGTAACGCAGGATTGCCCACTGGGTTGAGGAGGAAGGGGTGTGTGTGTGTTTGTATGTGTGTGTGTGTGTGTGTGTGTAGGAAGACAGGCCCTTGAACGCCCCCCTCCGGGGACAGTTTGGAGGGGGAAGGCCGCAGGACCCAACACCTACGGATTTCCAACTCTCAGAATTCCTGGCTGGAGAATTCTGGGAGTCGAAGTCCGCAAGCCTTAGGAAGTTGCCAAAATTGGAACACACGCACACACACAGCTACTTTTTAAGCAACAACCTCGGTGCTCAACGTGTCGTCCTCCACCTCTTGACGGCGAGCGAGCCCGTCGTTTTTACGCCGCGAAGTGGAAAAACCGTTAAAGGGAGTGTCGTCCCATTTGTCGGCTTTGGGAGAAACGTCGCGAAGCGGGACAAACGCGCTCAACAAGCGGACGAAGGGACTCGCGGACGTTCTTAAATCGGTCGCCTGCTTGTTCGAAAGCGAATCTGGTTCCTCCCCCCCCCGCGACTTTGCTCGCCGGAGGATTTGCAAAAGGGGGACGGCCTGACTCCGGGACGCTGCGACCGTCCTAAATGTGAGTCGGTTGCGAAGCAGCCGGATGTAAAATCATGTGACCATGGAGATGCTGGGAGGGCCGTGTGAAAAATGATCATCACTCCACTTTCTCAGCTCCCGCGCTCGTCCGTCGCTACCGCGGACCGGTTCTTTATGACTCACGGTAGTGGTCCGTAGCCTAAGGGCAGAAATGCGCATTTTCCGGTCTCTTTTCCCCCCCAAAAAACCACAGGAGCCATGAAGTTAGTCCTCTTTAATGTGCCTTGTGCCTGTACACATTACAAAACACAATCGGGTATAAAAGCAGCATCTACCGTCCAATCGAAAGGGTACGGCAGAGCTAAGGCCACCGAAGGCATCGTACGGGCACCGGACCCCAATCCGGGGAGGGGGAGGGGGAAGAGGGAGGGCAGGGCAGGGGAAGAGGGGTTGTGTCTGGCCGGCTTTGCACAACCATCGCGCGGTCGTTGCGCGGATTTCAAGCTTTCAGAATACAGGCTGTCCTCGGTTTACGACCGGACACTTAGCGCCCGTTCAGAGTTGACGACTTATAACCAAAAAAAAAAAAAGGACTGGGTCTGAAGGTCACTGCCCACCACGGTGACGTCACCACGGGCGGATTTGCAGCACCCGGGGGGGGGGGGTTTCGCCCGATCCGCGCTTTACGATCGTTCGTCCCAAAAGCGAGCACGCCGAGTTTTTGGCATCACTGCTGTAGCGAGCAATGGGTTTGCGTGCTGAACAAAAAAAATGTCGTGCCTCGGGCCGGTTGCGGGATGGTAGGCTACTGCAAGCAGTAGTAAATGTGTGACGGACCCGTTTTACGGCCGTCGTGGGCAGGCTCTGTCAACGGTCGTAATTCGAGGACTGCCGGTATCCCACCCACCCCCCTAGCCGTGAGAAAACACACGTCTGGAAATGGCCACGGTTGAGAAACCCTGGAATGGTCCAGCCCTACCGTGCCCCACCCCACCCGGCCTCGGGTGCGAGGCAGCTGACCTCGTGTGCGAACCCGTTCTTCTACACTATAAAAAAACTAGTTCCTACTTGAATGGCTTTAAATTAAGAAAAAAAAACCCACGTATTCTGAACTGCTCTTCCCAAACATTCCTCGTCTCTTCTCGCTAACCCTGAATCCCTTCTTTCGCCATTCCGGTTGATTCCTCCGGCACGGCGCCCACATTGGCTCAGCAGACAAACTTTTAAGTTTCATAGTACCCTCCACGTTGGGTCTTCGGAACAGAAAACTCGACATGATGCTAAGCTTGTTTCCGCTCGCCGAGAGAACTGTGTTGTTTAACCGAAAAAATGTCTGTCCGAGGCAGACTTTGGTTCCCGGAAAAAAAAAAAAGCCATCGTTCAGCCATCGGCTGAACCGTGATCTGGAAAGATCGGGCAGGGCCTCTCTCCATTTTCACTGGGGTGGGGGACAGCAAGGCCCACAGCCTACAAAGCCCCCTTGAAGTCCACCAGGGGGAAAATCGGTGGAAACCAGGGGGAAATCCCGTCCCTGGTTCTCACGCCTAGGTTTGCAACAGCCAGCGAGCCAGTTTTGGCGATCTCGGCTTACGACCGCCAGCTATCTCTACCCTGCAAGCTTACGTGCCGGAATAAATAATTATGTACAGCAGAAATAAATACGACAGGGAGTAACTGTGCACTTTTCATGCCGGCCGCAGCTCGCTGGCTCAGGCTTGGGGTGGTTTAATCGGTCCCACTCGTTTCCTAACCTCTTTCCGTAGACTTCCAGGCCCCCGAATTGCACCCTTGTAGCTCGGGAGGCAACAGGGGCGGCTAAGACGGCACTAGGGGACCCTCCCATTCTTTCCTCAGCAGATCCTTTCAAAGAGTCTCGCATGGCCAGACTTGGAACCTGGCCAAACGGACCAAAAATACAACGTCGCTGCTGCAAGGTTGCCGCAACTGTCCTACATGGCTCGCCAAGTGTTGTTCCCCCAGTATCCACACACTGCAAAACTCTCCTACATGGCTCGCCAAATATTGTTCCCCAGTGTCCACCCATTGTGAAACTGTCCTGCAAGGGTCGCCAAATATTGTTCTCCAGTGTCCACCCATTGCGAAACTCTCCTGCATGGCTCGCCAAGCTTTGTTCCCCCTGTATCCACACATTGCAAAACTCCTGCGTGGCTCGCCAAATATTGTTCCCCAGTGTCCACCCATTGCGAAACTCTCCTGCATGGCTCGCCAAGCGTCGTTCCCCAGTGTCTACCCATTGCGAAACTCTCCTGCATAGCTCGCCAAGCGTCGTTCCCCAGTGTCCACCCGTTGCAGCCCTTCTAGAATGGTGGACCTGGCCTTACCCCGCCTCGCCCCAAATCCAGAGAAGACCCACGTCTGGAGGATTTGGCAAGGGAACTCCTTCCCATTCTTCCACAGGACAGGAAAGTCTACCAACCGTCTTCCCCATACAGCCGTGTGACCAGAAGGAGCTTGAGGAGGTTGGACGGGTTGGGGGGGGGGGGGAAGGGGGCTTCCTAGTCCTCTTCATTTGCCCACCCCTTCAGTCTCGCTTCTCAAGCACCGACGGTACATAAACCAGGTTGAGTTCACTGCCGAAGTTGCAAACGATGGCCGCGTTCTCCAGCACCAGGATCTGCCGGGCCGGCTGCGATTCGTTACTCTTGCCCAGGTAGACGGTCTGTAGCAAGTCGCCGTAGCCAATGTCCCAGAAGGAGACGCAGCCCTGACCGCCGGTCACCAGCAGATTGTCTGAGATCACACCTAGGCTGGCCCCACAGCCCATGTCCTGCGCAGAGAGGAAAGCGAGAAGAGGGTCAGAAGCGAGGCTCGGCGGGGAGAACGAGAAGCAGCAGGCCATGTCGAAGCTTCAAACTCTGCACTTGCCACGTTCGGACGATCTGCGTCGCTAGGTGGCGAAGCAACGCCCTCCTCGAATTACGACCGTTGGTTTAGCAAACCCTGGAAGTTACGCCAGCGCTGAAAAATGTGGCTGGCCACCGGTCCTTGCGTATCACGTAGGGCAAGGGTCTTCAACCTCGACAACTTGTGGACTTCCACTCCCAGAATTCTTCAACCAGCACAGAAGTCCACAAGTCTTAAAAGTTGCCAAGGTTGCAGACCTGCCCTCCCCCCCCCATGACCCCCCTCAACATAAGAGGATTAAAATTCCGGCAATTTGGCAACCGGCATGCATTCAGGTGATCACAAAACCGGCACGTACTCATGACACAACCCTGTAAATCCCTTGCATCGGGGTGGAATTGGAGCGACTGAACGGAGCTGAGAGTTTGCCAGCCGGATGCCCTTCCCGACACCTATGCAAGGTTCGTAGCAGATATATTTTCTCTTTGGTGCTCCCTAAGATCGAACTCACAGCTCCGGATGGCGAGCCGAGAGTACCCCCTGTAGGCCCCCAACCAGCCTGTTCTACTTAACTACGGTCTCACTTAGCAACAGAAATCGTGGCCTCCGTTGTGGCCGTAAGCCGAGGACTACTTGTAACTTCGGCGAGCCTCGTTTTTTGTGCTCGGGTTCGAATTGCACAGCCCCGGTACCCATTTTGAGCAACGCTGGAACGTTCCCTAGCGAATCTCGAAGGAACAAGGAGAGGAGTGACCTCAAAACAGAAACAGACTTTTGAATCTGCCCCCTCTCCCCCCAAAAGAAACAGACGAGCTCGCTCAGGTCTCTTTGTGTCTGTGTGTGTGGGGGGGGGCTTCGAAGGGTGGGTGGGCTGTCTGAGAGGGATTCTGGGAAATTTCGAGCACTTCTCCAGCTGAGACCCAGCAGGACAGGAACCCACCTGCTGAATGGAGTAGTGCTTGATCCCCGAGGTCCGGTCCCAGATGCTAATCACGTCGTCCAAGCCGCTGCTGATGACGCACGAGGTGGTACAGGTGAGGGACGTGACGTCGCCCCGGTGCGCGCAGATGTGGCTGACTCGGCTACCCGTCAGCACATCCCAGAGGCAGATGGCGCCGTCCTGGCCCCCGCTCGCCAGCACCATTGTCTGGAGGGGGGGAAGAACGAGGGGGGTCAGGTCTTTTTAGGGCCTCTGTCCAGAGAGGGTGAGGATAGAGGGAGGCAGGGATAAATGGGTGGATGGAAGGAAGGAAGGAAGGAAGGAAGGAAGGAAGGAAGGAAGGAAGGAAGGAAGGAAGGCGAGGGAGAGGAAGGAAAATAGAACGAGGGAGAGAAGGAGGAAAAAATGGAGGAAAGGAAGGAGAGGGAGAGAGGAAGAAAAATGGAATGGAGGGAGGGAGGAAAATAAAAGGAGGGAAGGAGGAAAAAGGGAGGGAGGGAAGGAAGGAAAGGGAGAGAGGAAGGAAAAAAATAATAGGAACAAAGGAGGGAGAGAGGAAGGAAAATGGAATGGAGGGAGGGAGGAAAATAGAAGGAAGAAAGGAGGGAAGGAGGAAAAGGGGGGGAGAGAGGGAAGGAGAGGGAGAGACAAAGGAAAATGGAATGGAGGGAGGGAGGAAAAGAAGGAAAAAAGGTAAGAAAGGGAAGGAGGAAAAGGAGGGAGGGAGGGAAGGAAGGAAGGAGAGGGAGAGAGGAAGAAAAATGGAAGGGAGGAAAATAAAAGCAAAGGAGGGAGGAGGAAAGACAAGGAAAAGGAGGAAGAAAGGGAAGGAGGGAAGGAAAGAGAGGTAGATAGGAAGGAAAAAAATAATAGGAACAAAGGAGGAAGGAAGGAAGCTAAGGAAAAAGGGAAGGAGGAAAAGAGGAAGGAAGGGTTACCGCCAGGGGACACCGGAAATGAGCAGGAGACCCTTTACAAAATCATAGAACGAGACAGAGTTGGAAGGGACCTTGGAGGTCTTCTAGTCCAACCCCTTGTTCAAGCAGGAGACCCTTACCAAATCACGGAATGACTTGGAAGCGATCTTGGAGGTCTTCTAGTCCAACCCCCTGCTCGAGCAGGAGATTCTTACGGGAGGATTGAATCACAGAGCCGGAAGAGACTCCCGGAGGTCATCTAGTCCATCCTCCTGCCCGAGCGGGAGACCCTTACAGAATCACACAGCCGGGGAAGGAACTGAGGAGGTCATCTAGCCCAACCCCCGCTGCTGAACGGCCCGTTGCCCTATCAGCAAATCCCTCTTCCCCCACCCGCTATTCCCGCGATGCTCCCCACCTGGTCGATGTAGACGGCTGTGATGGCGCCCGAGTGGCCTTGCAGGGTGAAGAGGCAGCACGAGTCCTCCAGACGATACACCTGGATGGAGACGAACGGCAGTTGGAGCAAAGGGTTAGGGCCCGTCGCTCTCTTCCCGATTTGCCCGTCCGACGAGGAGGCACCGCCGAGAGCGAAGAGTGTCCACCCCAACCCGGCGCCCAACGTGGGACCTCCTTGCCCGCCAACCTTCTGATGTTCTCGAGATCTGGTGGAGGAATCTCAGTTGCTTCTTCCAGACCTAGCTGAAGAGCCGGAGACCCCCGGGACAAACTGGACACTATGGGTCCCACCCTAGGTGGGCAGGATCCATCATCCCTGGCTGAGCCCCAAGGTCTACCCCGATCCCTTTCTCACTCGGAGTGTGTGGTCCTGGCTGCCGGTTACCAGCCGTCCGGCCGCCGCCTTCAGGGCGGTGATGGGCTTTTGGTGAGCGCAAGTCACTGTGTGGGTCAGGTGGCAGGAGAGGACGTCACTGGCGCTGTAGACCGGTGGGACGGGAGGCTGTTCCTACCTAGAGAGGCTGAAAAGAGAGAAAGAGAAAGAGAAAAAAGAGGACAGACAGAGAATGAAAAAGCAAACAGAGGAAGGGTGAAAGGGAAAGAGGGAAAACAGAAAGAGAGGCGGAGAAAAGGAAAGGGAAAGAGAAAGGAAGAGTCAGACAAAGAGAAAAAGAGAGAAACAGAGAGAGAAGAGAAGTAGGAGAGAGAGAAAAAACAGTAGAAGGGAAAGAGCGAGAGAGGAGGAGGAAAGAGAGAAACAGACAAAAAACAAAGGGAAAGAGACAAGAGAGAGAAAAAGAGAAGCATAATACAGGGAGAGAAAGAAAAAGGGCGAGAGAAAGGGAAAGAGACAGAAAGCCGGAAGGGAAAAAGAAAAAGAAAACGGCAATGAGAAAAAGATACAGAGAGAAAAATAGAGAACGAGAAAAAGAAACAGAAGGAGAGAAAGAGGAAAAACAGAAAGATCCAGACGGCCTGCTTTAAGAGGGGAGGACTAACTCCCAGAATCCCCCACCAAGCCATGCTTTAAGAGGGGTGGACTTCCACTCCCAGAATCCCCCAGCCGGCATGCTTTAAGAAGGGTGAA
>NW_028148445.1:79624-106164 GCF_947247035.1 Vipera ursinii | reverse complement strand
GACCCAACTAGGCAACATCTTCAGTGCTAGAAGGAAATGGAGTTTGCAGAGAGGAGGAGCAAGATTTTACTGCAGACCTTTCATGACACAACTAGGCAACATCTTCAGTGCTAGAAGGAAATGGAGTTTGCAGAGAAGAGGAGCAAGATTTTATTGCGGACCTTTTATGACCCAACTAGGCAACATCTTCAGTGCTAGAAGGAAATGGAGTTTGCAGAGAGGAGGAGCAAGATTTTATTGTGGACCTTTTATGACCCAACTAGGCAACATCTTCAGTGCTAGAAGGAAATGGAGTTTGCAGAGAAGAGGAGCAAGATTTTATTGCAGACCTTTCATGACCCGACTAGGCAACATCTTCAGTGCTAGAAGGAAATGGAGTTTGCAGAGAAGAGAGCAAGATTTTATTGCAGACCTTTCATGACCCAACTAGGCAACATCTTCAGTGCTAGAAGGAAATGGAGTTTGCAGAGAGGAGGAGCAAGATTTTATTGCAGACCTTTTATGACCCAACTAGGCAACATCTTCAGTGCTAGAAGGAAAATGGAGTTTGCAGAGAAGAGGAGCAAGATTTTATTGTGGACCTTTTATGACCCAACTAGGCAACATCTTCAGTGCTAGAAGGAAATGGAGTTTGCAGAGAAGAGGAGCAAGATTTTATTGCGGACCTTTCATGACCTGACTAGGCAACATCTTCAGTGCTAGAAGCTGGGTGGGCTTTGCTCTCATTTAATATACTCATGGCTCACCCTGCCAGTGTTGGTGGGAGCATTCTTGGTGGATCCTCGTCTGGGGCATTGCACGCTTCTGGATTGCAGCGTCTCTTTCTTGGCGTGCCCTAAGCCACACTTTGATACACATCTTGCACCTAACAAAGCTGCTGCGCGGCAAGGCTTCTGTGGCCCAGCTGTGCCACACTTCAAAGAGATGCTCCCCTTTGAGGAAGGACCTTCAAAGAGCTTCAAAGGGCTTCAAAGATCTCGCTCCCTCCCTTTTCAGAAAAACAGGGAGGGTACACACACACACACACAGACACAAACACACACACACACACACACACACACACATGCCTGCTTTCTCCCTCATCAGGGATAGGCAACCTTGGCTCTTTTATGACTCGTGGACTTCAACTCCCAGAATTCCTGAGCCAGCATGGGGGAAACTTTGGCCCCTTCATGACACGTGGACTTCAACTCCCAGAATTCCTGAGCCAAGCCATGCTGAGGGGATAGGGAGAGGTTTTCAAGCTGAGCCATGCTGGCTCAGGAATTCTGGGAGTTGAAGTCCACCAGTCATAAAACAGCCAAGGTTGCCTACCCCTGTCCTACATTAACAGAAACATTAGTGTTCCTGGGCATAGGCAGAAGGCCCACCCAACCCCTGAATCCACCACCCGAACTCTCATCAAGGTAGTCCTCGAATTACGACCACATCTGAGCCCAACATTACTGCTGCCAAGCGTCACATTTGTTAAGTGAGTTCTGCCCCATTCTACAAACGGTTCTTGCCACAGTTGTTAAGGGAATCACTGCTGTTGTTAAATTAGTCACACGGTTCTTAAGTGAATCATTGACTTTGCTTGTTAAAAGGTTGCCGAAGGGGATCACCTGACCCTGGGATACTGCAACCGTCATAAATATGAGTCAGTTGCCAAACGTCCAAATTTTGATCATGTGACCACATGGGGATGCTGCAACGGTCGTGAGTCTGACTTCCTGCTTGTCAGAAAGTCACAAAAGGGGATCCTGTGACCCCCTGGGAGACTGCAACCGTCATAAGTACGAAGCAGCTGCCAAATGTCTGAATTTTGATCACGTGATCATGGGTACTCTGCAATGGTCGCAAGAGTGAAAAATGGTCATAAGTCACTTTTTTCAGTGCCGTTGTAACATCAAACAATCACTAAACAAACTGCTATAAGTCGAGGACCATTTGTACATGATAACTTCTCTCTTGATAGACTTCATGATAGCTGATAGGGAAGGCGGTTCCCCATACAGGTAGTCCTTGACTTACAAACATCCATTTAGCGACTGTTCTAAGTTACAATGGCACTGAAAAATGAGAACCAATTTTCACACTTACGACCGCTGCATCCTCCCCATAGTCATGTGATCAAAATTCAGACACTTGGCAGCTGCTTCATATTTATGATGGTTGCAGTGTCCCACGATCCCCTTTTGTGACCTTCTGACAAGCAGGAAGTCAGACTCACTTAACAACCAGTGATTCACTCAACACCATGGCAAGAAAGGTCATAGAATGGGGCAAAACTCACTTAACAACGGTCTGGCTTAGCAGCAGAAAGGTTGGGCTGTGGTTGTAAGTCAAGGACTATCTGCAAACTCCATGAAGCCTAAGTTAATCGGACAGTTTATATCTGACAGTGAATATTGTGGCCGAGTGATTGGGGAGCGGGTCTTAAACTAACAACTATAACTAACTAAATGTGGGTCTCTCTAAGGAACGGTTGCAGGAATTGGGAATATCTAGTTTAATGAAGGGAGGACATGATAGCAGAGTTCCAGTATCTCAGGGGCTGCCCCAAAGAAGAGGCAGTCAAGCAATCCTCCAAAGTGCCTGAAGGCAGGACAAGAAGCAACGGATGGAAACTAGTCAAGGAGAGAAGCAACCTAGAACTAAGGAGAAACTTCCTGACAGTTAGAACAATTAACCAGTGGAACCACCTGCCTCCAGAGGTGGTGAATGCTCCAACACTGGAAGTTTTTAAGAAGAGACAGGACAGCCATTTGTCCGAAATGGTATAGGGTTTCCTGCCTGAGCAGGGGGTTGGACTAGATGACCTCCAAGGTCCCTTCCAACTTTGTTATTCTATTCTATTCTATTCTATTCTATTCTATTCTATTCTATTCTATTCTATTCTATTCTATTCTATTCTATTCTATTCTATTCTATTCTACATATAAATACTATTACTACTACTACTACTATTATAAAACTTATTCGTAAAACATGAAACTCAGTCAACTGAACACTCAAATTGACTGGCACTAATAGTGCCTATTATTATTATTATTATTATTATTATTATTATTGTTGTTGTTGTTATTATTATTATTATTATTATTATTATTATTATTATTATTATTATTATTATTATTATTATTATTATTATTCCCAACCCTACAGATGGGCAATGGCACCTGACTCAACCTTGAAGAGTTGCGTTGGCAAGTGCACACTCTGGCCACAATCTTTGTGTCTCTGTGCCTCGTTCCGATTTCCAAATTTCTCATCCCTCGCCTTTCCAGACCAAACTGGAAACAAACCATTCTCTCTGCATTGCAATCTTTGATTTTTTTTAAGCTACCGTATTTTTTTAATGATGGATGGTTTTAATCTCGTTTTTTCCAGCGCTTTAATGCTTTTATTTTGTAAGCCACTTGGAATCTTCTGATACGAAATGTGCACAGACAAACTTCATAAATAAGCAAACACAGATAGCCCAAGATTTACAACAACCCGTTTAGTGACTGTTTGAAGTTACAACGTCACTGAAAAATGTGACGTATACCCGTTTTTCACACACTGTCGACATGTGATCAAAATTCAGATGCTTGGCAACTAACTGGTATTTATGATGGTTTAGGGTATCCTGGAGTCACGTGATTTCCTTTTGGAGACTTTTTGACCAGCACACTCAATGGGGAAGCCAGATTCACTTAACCACCTGGTTCCTAATTTAAACAACCTTGGTGATTCTGGCCACAATTGGGGCCAGAAAAGTCGTCAAACGCTTCACTTGGCAACATGAATTTTGAGCTCAGTTGTGGTCATAAATCAAGAACCGCCTCGCAATAAAATCGTGGAGTTCTTATTTTTGGAGTTTTAATGCAAAAAAAAAAAAAAGAGGGCTTTTTCTAGCAGTTCATTCAATTTGTTCCCAATCTGGGGTTCTCTATTTTTAAATCAGCTCATAATATCAGCTGTTTCCCACAGATGTTCTTTGCTTGAGAGTAGAGTTCGTCTATGTGTGTGTGTGTGTGTGTGCATGCACACTAGATGCAGCCCCTGAGTAGAGGCAATTACAGCACAATGGTTGGTGGGGGGGGAGATTCCTGCCCTTCAGAGATGTGATGTTGGTGGCTTTGGAGGCAATTAATAAGACCGTCACATCTGGGTGTGCAAAGCAGATGTGGAAGGAGAACACCCCTGCAGCGCCCTTCATGCAAAGGGCTGCATCTCTTAAAGATGTTTATTTACTATTTTCTCTTGCTTAAAAAGCATCCGCGCTAAGCAAACCGACGCAGTTTGAAATGCCAGAATCCCGATGATTAATCAGCTTGGGGTTTTGTTTTGGGTTGGGTTTTTTTTTTTTTTGCAATCTTTATCAAATCAAAAGCCTCTGTGAAAAATGTCAGCATTTTACACTCCTGCATCGGAAGCCAAAGTATTCCTCTACCATTCTAAAGTGTCTATCGTGAAAAACAGAGTTTCTGAGACAGTTTTTCAAAGCTTAAAATTTCTTTCCTTTTTTTGCCTCTGTTTCATCTCTACAGCCACTGGATAAGAGAGGCCAAGCAGAGAGAAAATAAAATGACTGCTGCACATTTTAATAGCCGAGCAGGGATTTGAACCTGGACCTGATACCGTCTCTGCCAAAAGAACAAAGCTAAACATTTTCTTAAATAGCCACTAGATGGGAAAAAAACAACCACATTCGTTGTTCAAAAGGCAGAGTAGTAAACATACGAAGAGGCAAATTGAGACCAGTCTCCCTAATGTGACAATATGCCTACCATGCCAGGATGTATAAATTTGTCATAAAACGCAGAGTTCAGCCGAGATCGGCAACAAAGAACAGATCTTCCATATGCTGAAAATGTAATAGCAAACATAAAAACAGAATACGCGCCAATATGCTTGTGTGTTTTGATGATTTGCCTGGGTCAGTGTTTGTTATGTATCATTGCTTTGAGGGAGGGAGGGAGGGAGGGAGGGAGGGAGGGAGGGAGGGAAGGAGGGAGGAAAAGAAAGAGAAAGAGAAAGAAGAGGAGAGAGGGGAGGGACAGAAAGAGAGGAAGGAAAAAAGGACAGGAGGGAAGGAGAAATAGGAAGAAAGGAAGCGGAAGGAAGGAAGGAAGGAAGGAAGGAAGGAAGGAAGGAAGGAAGGAAGGAAGGAAGGAAGGAAAGAAAAAAGAAATAAGGGAAGTGGAGAGAGAGGGAAGGGAGGAAAAAAGAGGAGGAAAGGAAAGGAAAGGAAGGAAGGAAGGAAGGAAGGAAGGAAGGAAGGGAGGGAGGGAGGAAGATACAGGAAGAAAGGAAGGGGAAGAGAGAGGGAAGGGAGAGACAGAAAGGAAGCAGTAGGAAGGAGAATAGAGGAAGGAAGGAAGGAAGGAAGGAAGGAAAGAACGAAAGAAGAAAGGTAGATAGAGAAAGGAAGGAAGGGGAAGAGAGAGGGAAGAGATAGATAGAAAGGAAGGAAGCAGTAAGAAGGAGAATAAAGGAAGGAAGGAAGGAAGGAAAAGAAATAGAGGAAGAAAGGAAAGGGAAGCAAGGATTCCAGTTTGCCTGAAGGTTTATTTTCACAGCCGTGATATTTTATTCTTCACTCATCACTTTTTCACGCAATATGACGAATGTCCTGCTGTAAAAACCACCCCTTGGAAAGCCGGCATATTGACTAACTTCTCCCCAGCTTCAGAAGCCAGCCAGAGATGCCCTATGCACGGTCACCCATGCCCTTGTCACTTCTCACCTGGATTACTGCAATGCTCTCTACGTGGGGCTGCCCTTGAGGTGCACCCGGAGGCTTCAGCTGGTGCAAAATGCGGCTGCGCGGGTGCTTATGGGAGTTTCTCGGTACTCCCATGTTACACCCCTCCTGCGTGAGCTGCATTGGCTTCCGGTTGCCCTCAGGGTGCGATTCAAGGTGCTGGTAATTACCTTTAAAGCCATACATGGCTTAGGCCCGGGGTACTTGCGAGACCACCTGCTGCCAATGTCAACCTCCCATCGCCGGGTTCGCTCCCACAAAGTCACCAGTCGGCCTCCTCAGGGTGCCGTCGGCCAGGCAATGCCGGCCGTCAGCCCCCAGGGGGAGAGCCTTCTCTGTGGGCGCGCCGACCCTCTGGAATGAGTTGCCTCCGGAGCTGCAGACAGCCGCTGACCTTCGGTCCTTCCGCCATGACCTGAAGACCTGGTTGTTCCAACAATCGGGCCTGGACTGACTACAGTTTTAAATTTGGTTTTATTGGGTTAATTGTTACGTATTTATTAAAGGTAAAGGTAAAGGTTCCCCCGCACATGCGTGCTAGTCGTTTCCGACTCTAGGGGCCGGTGCTCATCTCCGTTTCAAAGCCGAAGAGCCAGCGCTTGTCCGAGGACGTCTCCGTGGTCATGTGGCCGGCATGACTAGACGCCAAAGGCGCACGGAATGCTGTTACCTTCCCACCGCAGTGGTCACTATTTTTCTACTTGCATTTTTACGTGCGTTCGAACTGCTAGGTTGGCAGAAGCTGGGACGAGTAACAGGTGCTCACTCTGCTACGCAGCACTCGGGATTCGACCCGCCAAACTGCCGACCTTCTGATCGACAAGCTCAGCGTCCTAGCCCACTGAGCCACCGCGTATTTATTTATTACATTTGTTCAATTCTTTTTTTAAATTTTGTATTTTATGGGGTTTTTTTAACTTTTATTGTTGTGAGCCACCCTGAGTCCTTAGGGAGAAGGGCGGCATATAAATTTAATAAATCTCAAATCTCAGAGTTGGCCTTCCCACCTACGGAAGTTGTTAAAGGTAAAAGACGTGCAGTGGGTTGCCTTTAGGTCTCACCTACCACAACCCTTTTTTTTAACAATCCATGCCCACTATTGCACGGGTAGTCCTCAACTTAAAAGCGTTCATTTAGTGACCATTCAAAGTTACAGTAACACTGAAAAAAGGGGACTTAGGGCCATTTTCCCCCCCACTTACGACCATTCCAGCATCCCCGTAGTCACATGATCAAAATTCAGATTGTTTGGCCACTGGCTCACACTTATGATGGTCGCATTGTCCCGGGGTCACATGATCCCCTTTTTGCGACCTTCTGACGAGCAAGGTCAATGGGGGAAGCCAGATTCACTCAACAACCGTGAGACTGACTTAATAATTGCAGTGGCTCACTTAACAACGGTGGCAAAAAGGGTAGCAGAATGGGGCCATGTTCACTTAACAAATGTCTCGCTTAGCAACAGAAATATTGGACTGAATTGTGGTCAGAAGATGAGGCCTACCCGTGCCTGTATTGCAACGTTTGAAAATGCATCCCTCAGCAAAGGATGAGAGGACCATATTTGTATAATAACAGTCCGGAATAATATAGACTTTCCGGCTGAGGCAGTGGGTTGGACTAGATGACCTCCAGGGTCCCCTCCGACTCTGTTGTTCTGTGTCGTTCAGACGTGCAAAGTGTGCAATTCCTATGCAACTGGAGGATTGGGGAAATTACAATCCTGACCCACCGAGAAGGGACCGGGTTCGAGTTCCGCGTTGCTCCAGCTTGTTTGCGACATCTGTGGTGCTGCTGACACATAGCAAGATTTCTCCGTTGTGAACGTGTGAGGCTTTGTGTTCTTTTTGGTTAGCAGTTGTTACAGGTGAGTAAATGGAAGTGCTCGCTTCAAATGTCCATGGAGATTCTCCGTCTTTTTCAAGAGGCAACAGGACGTTTTTTATTTTTTTATCTCACCAGGCATATGCTTACACTCAAACTAGACTGTGATGTTTGCCTGTGTCATATATGGGGGGGGGAGGGATATGCATAATGGCATGCATTGTGGTATTGTTTTTGGAGAGCTGAATGCAACAAAATTTCATTTTAATGTATGCTGATTAGTCTACATTTAAAGTGACAATAAGATTTCTTTTCTGTTCTGTTTTATTTTATTCTATATCCTATCCTATCCTATCTTCTGTTCTGTTCTGTTCTGTTCTGTTCTGTTCTGTTCTGTTCTGTTCTATTCTATTCTATTCTATTCTATTCTATTCTATTCCATATTTTCTATTCTGTTCTGTTCTGTTTTGTTCTGTTCTACTCTATTTTACTCTACTCCAGTGTTCTATTCCATTCCATTCTATTCCACTGCATTCCATTCCATATTTTCTGTTCTATTCTATTCTATTCTATTCTATTCTATTCTATTCTATTCTATTCTATTCTATTCTATTCTATTCTATTCTATTCTATTCTATTCCATATTTTCTATTCTATTCTATTCTATTCTATTCTATTCTATTCTATTCTATTCTATTCTATTCTATTCTATTCTACTCTACTCTACTCTACTCTACTCTACTCTACTCTACTCTACTCTACTCTACTCTACTCTATTCTATTCTATTCTATTCTATTCTATTCTATTCTATTCTATTCTACTCTACTCTACTCTACTCTACTCTATTCTATTCTATTCTATTCTATTCTATTCTATTCTATTCTATTCTATCTTCTATTCCAGGGGTCTTCAAACTTGGCCGTTTTATGACTTGTGGACTTCAACTCCCAGAATTCCTCAGCCAGCATGCCTGGCTGAGCAATTCTGGGAGTTGAAGTCCACAAATCATAAAAGGGCCAAGTTTGAAGACCCCTGTTCTATTCTATTCTATTCTGTTCTGTTATATTATCCTATCCTATTCTCTAATCTATCCTATTCTATATTGTATCCTATCCTATCCTATATTCTACTCTACTCTACTCTATTCTACTCTACTCTACTCTGTAGCCTATCCTATTCTATTCTCTATCCTATCCTATCCTATCCTATCCTATTTCACTTCTCATCCGAGAAGCTTCTTCAGCTCTGAGTGGATGGGGGGGGGGGAAATAGAAGGATTTAGACTCATTGCAGACAACTGGTCATTTGCATTCTTTTAGAGTAGGGATGGTGAACCTTTTAGAGACCGAGTGCCCAAACTGCAACCCAAAACCCACTTATATACCGTTGGGTGCTGGGTGGGCGTGGCCCATTGGGTGGGTGTGGCCCATTGGGTGGGCGTGGCTACGGTGGTAACGGCAGACTGGGTGGGACTAAAAAGTTCAATCCATCCATTCCAACTTTGCAAGATTTTTTTTTCCTGCGAGAAGTTGAAACTGATTGATTGATTGGACCTTTCTTTTTGTTTTGTTTTTTGCACACGGCAGCGGAGGCCAAAAATGAAAAGGTTTTATAAAACCCAGCGGAAGGCCTAGGACTGGGGCGATGGCACGCGTGCCCACAGAGAGGGCTCTGCGTGCCACCCGTGGCACCTGTGCCAGAGGTTCACCACCACGGTTTTAGACGGCCATTGAGGCCACCTGGAGGTTTAATCTGTGCCCTGAGTGGTGCAAATGGGTGAGGAGCCTTCTTGGAAGTGCTGAAAGGATTGTGTTGTGGAGCTGTGCTTTCTGCAGGATGTTTTCTGCCCTGGGTCCCTTCCCTGTAGGAGAAAGGCGGAGGCTGTTGGGATGTGTCTGTGCTGTCTAGATCTCAGACTGAAGCGCAGATGGTTCCTGTAGCCTGCCATGTTTTCTGGAAACCCGTTCACACTCCTGCAACCATTTGAAAGGTGTTCATCTCAGAATGCACCGCTAAATGTCCACGGAGGTTCTCAGTCATCCAGGTCACCGTTGTCCCAAAGGTGCTTTTTTTTCAGGAGGCAGCTGGACATTCTCGTTTTTCAACTATCTCACTGCAGTTGTTTAGCTAGCAACAGGGTTGTTAAGTGAATCTGGACTCCTCATCGCTTCTCAGAAGTTTGCAAAAGGGGATCACGTGACCCTGGGATGCTGCGACCATCATAAATATGGGTCAATTGCCAAGCCGATGAATTTTTATCCCGTGAACGTGGGGTCGTAAGTGAAAAACAGCCATAAGTCACTTTTTCCGACAACATCGCAATTTTGAACGGTCAGAAAACAAACTGTTGGAAGTCAAGGACTATGCCGGTTGCCCAGTGTCCAAATTCTGACCCCTTGGCCCCATGGGGATGCTTCATCGGTTGACATCTTCTTAGCAAGAAAGGTCATAAAATGGGGCAAAACTCACTGAACAACTGCCTTGCTTAGCAACAGAGACTTTAGGCTCAGTTGTGGTCGTAAGGCGAGGACTACCTGGATTGTAAACTACATTTCCCAGCAGCTCTGCGTCAGTGTTTGTGTATGGGGGTGGAGAGGACAGTTTTATCTAGTCCGATCCGGCAATTCAAACCATCTTAAATCCACTCAAAATTTGGACACTTGGCAACAGGTACATATTTATGACCACTGCGGGATCCCAGGATCAAGTGGTCACTATCCGTGGCCTTTCCAGCTGCCTTCTGAGAAGCAACATCAATAGAGGAAGCCAGATTCGCTTAACGACGGTGATGTTTGGGTTAACAACTGCAGTGGTTTGTATATCAAGGAGGGTGGAAAACATCGTAAAATCAGGCCATTTAACCATCGCCTTGCATAGCAACAGAAGTTCTCCTCCCAATTGTAGTCGTAAATTGAGGACCGCCTCAGTAGAAAGGCAGTCTTTAAGTCTTTCTAATTTGTGGATTGTCGCTAAGCCCAAATGAAGCCCATGTAGTCCTCGACTTACGACTGTTTGCTTAGTGACCGAAGTTAGAGCAGCACTGGAAAAAGTGGCTTCTGACCGTTTTTCACACTTATGCCCGTTGGTCATGTGATCAAAATTCAGACACTTGGCACTCATATTTATGACGGTTGCAGCGTCCTGGTGTCATGGGATCACTGTCTGACAAGCAAAGTCAACAACCGAGGCAAGAAAGGCTGTAAAATGGGGCAAAACTCGCTTAACAAGTGTCTTGCTTAGCAACATGCTGGTGGATGAGAAATAAGCACTTCTCGCTTTGGCAGCATATATATTATATGCGGTGGCTCAGTGGGTTAGGACGCTGAGCTTGTCGATCAGAAGGTCGGCAGTTTGGCGGGTCGAATCCCGAGTGCCGCGTAAACAGAGTGAGCACCTGTTACTTGTCCCAGCTTCTGCCAACCTAGCAGTTCAAAAGCACGTAAAAATGCAAGTAGAAAAATAGGGACCACTACGGTGGGGAGGTAACAGCGTTCCGTGCGCCTTTGGTGTCTAGTCATGCCAGCTACATGACCACGGAGACGTCCTCGGACAAGCGCTGGCTCTTCGGCTTTGAAACGGAGATGAGCACCGGCCCCTAGAGTCGGAAACGACTAGCACGCATGTGCGGGGGAACCTTTACCTTTACTTTATACTAAAATTGAGAAATAAGCAGAAATACACCTTACAGAAGCCACTTCGGAGGCTGACAGGAAGAAACCCTTGCAATGAAAAAAATAATCGTATTTTTCCAATGGATGGTCAGCCTAGCAAACGCGGGTTTCTAACATCAGAAAATACACCAAATGTTTATGCTTAAGCATTGTCATGCCCTCATAGAGTGGCGAAGAACCTCAGAGGTCATCAAGACCAACCCTTCCACATTGCAGGATTCACTCCACAATTCTTGATACCTGACTAACCAACCTTTATTGGAAAAGCACCAGTGAAAGGCATTAAACCCCTTCAGGCTGCAATTATTTTCCCCAACTGACAGCTCTCTTAATGTTTAACCTGTCTGACTCCTTAATTTCAGAAAGTCATGTATCTCCAGCTTAAATACATCTTTAAAAAAAAAGAAGCTGATTTTTTTTTAATGCAGTCTCCTCTTTCTTTCTTTCCTACAGGCTTTTGTTCTGTTTTTTTTTTGCCAGTTGCAAACAGCTATACGAAGGGTCCTTGAGTTAGGGCCACAAGTGAGCCCCAACTTTCAGTGGTTTAGTGAGTTTTGCCCCATTTTACAACCTTTTTTGCCACCGTTGTTAAATGAATCACTGCAGTTGTTAACTTAAGTCACATGGTTGTTAAGTGAATCTGGCTTCCTGCTTGTCAGAAGCTGGCAAAAGGGGACCATGTGACCTCGGTACACTGCAACCGTCATAAATATGAATCAGTGGCTGAGTGTCTGAATTTTGATCAGGTGACCATGAGGATGTTGCAACAGTCGCAAGAGTGAAAAATGGTCACTCTTTTCAGTGCCATTGTAACTTTGAATGGTCACTAAATGAACTGTTGTAAACTGAGGACTGCCTCTATTCTATTCTATTCTATTCTATTCTGTTCTGTTCTGTTCTGTTCTGTTCTGTTCTGTTCTATTCTATTCTATTAATTCTGTTCTGTTCTGTTCTGTTCTGTTCTATTCTATTCTATTCTATTCTATTCTATTCTATTCTATTCTATTAATTCTGTTCTGTTCTGTTCTGTTCTATTCTATTCTATTCTATTCTATTCTATTCTATTCTATTAATTCTGTTCTGTTCTGTTCTGTTCTGTTCTATTCTATTCTATTAATTCTGTTCTGTTCTATTCTATTCTATTCTATTCTATTCTATTCTATTCTATTCTATTAATTCTGTTCTGTTCTGTTCTGTTCTGTTCTGTTCTGTTCTATTCTATTCTATTCTGTTCTGTTCTGTTCTGTTCTGTTCTGTTCTATTCTATTCTGTTCTATTCTATTCTGTTTTTTTCTATTCTAGTTTATTTGGAAAAATAGGGTTAGCCACTTTTGCATGAGTGAAGATCCGAAAATGTAAATGTTCTTCTAAATGATAACACAGCAGTTACTGTAAGAGCAATTATAAATCATTAGAATAAGTGTGAGCTAGCTGTGAAACTAGAGCAGAACAGTGAAGGGAAAGGGAAAACACACACACACACACACACACACACACACAAATATACACAAGGATTGTGCAATAGCCCACTGTTGGGACCTGCTATTCTGTAGGATTTGATTTGTTTGGGGGGGGGGGAGTGGCTCCAAATCAGAGATCCTAGCTTGCCCTGGATAGCAAGAAAATTCCGCTTAAAACAGCTGCCAAAAGAGCCAACACAGTGCTAGGCTGCATTAACAGAGGGATAGAATCAAGATCACGTGAAATGTTAATACCACTTTACAACGCCTTGGTAAGGCCACACTTGGAGTACTGCATCCAGTTTTGGTCACCACGATGTAAAAAAGATGTTGGGACTCTAGAAAGGGTACAGAGAAGAGCAACCAAGATGATTGGGGGACTGGAGGCTAAAACATATAGGGAACGGTTGCTGGAATTGGGTATGTCTGGTTTAACGAAGAGAAGGGCGAGGGGTGACATGATAGCAGTGTTCCAGTATCTCAGGGGCTGCCACAAAGAAGAAGGAGTCAAGCTATTCTCCAGAGCACCTGAGAGCAGGACAAGAAGCAATGGATGGAAACTAGTCAAGGAGAGAAGCAACCTAGAACTAAGGAGAAACTTCCTGACAGTGAGGACAATTAACCAGTGGAACAAGCTGCCTCCAGAAGCAGTGAATGCTCCAACACTGGAAGTTTTTAAGAGGAGACTGGCCAGCCACTTGTCTGAAATGGTATAGGGTTTCCTGCCTTAGCAGGGGGTTGGACTAGATGACCTCCAAGGTCCCTTCCAACTTACTATTATTATTATTATTACAATGGTTGGGTTGCATCCTGGTTACAGCAAAATATCTCCGTGTAACACCATCGTGTGAGTTGTGTTGGATCCCAATAGACAATGAAGTGCAATTCAAGGTGCTACTGATTAGATTTTTACTTTATTAGATTTATCCAACCTTTATTACTTTAGGAATAACTCTAAGCGGCCCTAGAACATGCAGAATATTCCTACCTCCTCCTATTTTCCCCACAACAGCCCCCCTGCAAGGTTGGTTGGGCTGAGAGAGAGGGACTGGCCCAAGGTCACCCAGCTGGTTTTCATGGCTAAGGCAGCACTAGAAAACTCATCGTCTCCTGATGATTGGCCCAAAATCACTCTTTTTGTGCTTAAGGCTGGATTAGAACTCATGGTCTGAAGGTGATTTGCCGAAATCCACCCAGCTGGCTCTTGTGCCTAAGGGTGGGATTAGAACTCACCATCTCCTCGTGATGGGCCTAAAGTCACACAGCTGACCTTCACGCCTAAGACGGAACTAGAACTAGAACTCACAGCCAGCTTTCATGCCTATGGCAGGACTAGAACGCACCCTCTCCTATGATTGGCTCTCATTCCTAAGCTTTCATTGCTGGCTTTTGTGCCTAAGGCAAGACTAGAATTCACTGTCTCCTGGTGATTGGCCCAAAGTCACCCAGCCGGCTTTCATGCCTAAAGCGGGACTAGAACTCCCCATCTCCTGGTGTTTGGCCCAAAGTCACCCAGCAGGCTTTTATGCCTAAGGCGGGACTAGAACTCACAGTCTCCTGGTGATTGGCACAAAGTCACCCAGCCGGCTTTCATGCCTAAAGCGGGACTAGAACTCCCCATCTCCTGGTGTTTGGCCCAAAGTCACCCAGCATTCTTTTATGCCTAAGGTGGGACTAGAACTCACAGTCTCCTGGTGATTGGCCCAAAGTCACCCAGCTGGCTTTCATGCCTAAAGCGGGACTAGAACTCCCCATCTCCTGGTGTTTGGCCCAAAGTCACCCAGCAGGCTTTTATGCCTAAGGCGGGACCAGAACTCACTGTCTCCTGATGATTGGCCCAAAGCCACCCAGCCAGCTTTTAATGCTAAGGCGGGACTAGAACTCATCCTCTCCTGGTGATCGGCCCAAAGTCACCCAGCCGGCTTTCATGCCTAAGGCGAAAGTAGAACTCACAGACTCTTGGTTTCTAAGCCAGTATCTTAACCACTACACCAAACTATCTCTTTAATTTATCACATGTAAAACCTGTGTAAATGCTGGCTGGAGAATTCTGAGTGTTGAAGCCCGCACACAACAAATCTGAAAGACCCTGAGCATCTTAAGGCTCCATGGAGTGCTCGACTTACAACAATTCATTTAGTGACTGTCCAAAATTGCAATGGCACTGAAAAATGTGACTTATGACCGTTTTTCAGAGTTATGACCTTTGCAGCATCCCCATAGCCACGTGATTCACATTCAGATGCTTGGCAGCTGGTTTATATTTGTGACTGTTGCTGTGTCCCAAGGTCATATGATCCCCTTTTGCGACTTTCTGACAAGCAAAGTCAATGGGGAACCCAGGTTCTATTCTGTTCTGTTCTGTTCCTATTCCTATTTCTTGTTCTGTTCTGTTCTGTTCTGTTCCAAAAAAATGAAGCCAAACTCACTTAACAAATGTCTCTCTTCGCAACAGAAATTTTGGACTCCGTTGCGGTGGTAATCCAAAGATTACTTGTATTTAAGAAAAGTGGCTATTTAAGAAAATGTTTAGTTTTGTTCTTTTGGCAGTATTGGTTTCAGGTTCGAATCCTTGCTCGGCTATTAAATTGGGCAGCAGACATTTTATTAAGAGCCTTGGTGGAGCAGTGGGCTGATGCCTCCTTAAGTAACACCAGCTGCCTGCAATTAGTGCAGGTTCGAGTCCCACCAGGCTCAAGGTTGACTCAGCCTTCCATCCTTCCGAGGTGGGTAAAATGAGGACCCAGATTGTTGGGGGCAATAAGCTGACTTTGTAATAATGCCGCTTGGGGGGGGCGAAAGCCCTAATAAGCAGGCATATACATAGAATGAAGGCTACTGCTAAGCTTGTAAGCCGCCCTGAGTCTCCGGAGAAGGGCGGGATATAAATGGAATTAAAATAAATAAAAAAAATAAGTGTCTCTCTGTTTGGCCTCTCCTATCCAGTGGCTGCATGGATGAAAGAGTGGCATGGGAGAAAAACGTCGCTTTTTTTTAAGTGCCGTCGTGACTTATAATGGCCGCTAAACGAACTGTCGTAAGTCAAGGAGTATCTGAACACTGAGGGTCTCTTCTCCTCCCTCTTTTTCAGAGATGCCTACTCAAAGCCTGCTTTAAACTCAGTTTTTCTGAAGAGAAAGAAGGATCACCCCATTCGCCCCACCGAAAAAAATTCAAATCAAAATTGCAATCTGAAATTGCGGAAAAATATATATATATATGCTGGTTTTCCCTGCCAGCTGCGAGGAAAGGAAAGAAATTAAAATTCATATATATATATATATATATATATATATATATATATATATATATATATATATATATATATATTTAAAGGCCATGGCAGGGCAAAGAAATGAAGTTTCCATACTTATCGGCTAAAAGAGGACTGCAAAAGTGATATCAGCTTGGCTTACAGCTCCTCGCACCATCCCCGTAGTCTTGTAATTGGAATTCAGACGCTGGGCAACTGACTCGTATTTATGACGGTCGCAGCATCCTGGGGGGGGTCATGTGATCCCCTTTTGTGACCTTCTGACAAGCTGGGGGAAGCCAGATTCACTTAACAACCGTGTTTCCAACTTAACAACTGCAGTGATTCACTTAATAACTGTGGCAAGAAAGGTTCGTCAAATGGGGCCCAACCCACTCAAACGACGGTCTTGTTTAGCAACAGAAATTTTGGGGGACAATTGTGGTCGTATCTGTACTACAGAATTGAGCTTTGGTAGGTCCTCGTGTACAAAACGAAACGGGGGAATGTTTTGATTTCAATGTTCAATCTTTTTTTTTAATCATTTGATTACTCTTGGGTCTCCAAGCACAGGTTTTAAAGGAAGACAGCCCACTCAGCAAGTAATTAAATTAAAAACTAGGTTTGTGTTCCCCATAAAAGAGGAAATGATATTTTACCATGGACGCTTATTTGTACCCTGTACTTGCACACACTTGTACACACAAATGTCCAGTTCAGACGACAGAGGAGAGTCCATCTTTGTAAACAAGGAAGTGTAGCCTGGAGGGCAAAATACTAGCCAGGACATGCGAGTCCTACTCTTGCTTAGTTGTAGCCTACCTCGCAGGGGTGTTGTTTCAGGGAAGAAATAGGAGGAGAAATTGCACTACTCAATTTACAACCATTTATTTAGCGACCGTTCAAAGTTACAAGGGCAGTGAAAAAAGGGACTTATGACCGTTTTTCACACTTACGACCATGGCAGCGTCCCCAGGGTCACGTGTTCAAAATTTGGACACTTGGCAACTGACTCATATTTATGACAGTCGCAGCATTCCGGGGTCACAAGATCCCCTTTTGCGACCTTCCCAGCCGGCTTCTGACAAGCAGACTCAATGGGGGGAAGCTTGATTCACTGAACTGTCTAACTTAGTGAACTGTCTCACTTAGCAATGGAAATGTTTGCCTCGACTGCGGTGATAAGTACTACCTTTATTACAGCCACCCAGGTCCAGATGAGGATTTTAAGTATTCGGTCAGGGTTGCAAATCAAAGCACCTTTAACCTCACTGCAAAGGCCCAAATGTGTGGTATTGTGGTGGGTTGTTTTTTTTTTTGGCATTGTTTATTTTTAGCATCAACTTAAAGGGAAACTTCTATTTTCTCTGCCAAACTGCCACAAATAAAGTCGAGCTGCTTACAGAACACAGAAGAAAGGGGGGGAATATTCCCTCTTTGACTGAATGGGTTAAAAGAGAAAGATAAAAGCGTAAAATGTGACACACAGAGAAACACCCAACCTCTTGATGTTCAGGACGATGTTGAAAAATCATATTATTCCAGATGTTCATCATTTCTGGCTTATCCCTTGTATATTAAATTTTAAATTTTATTTCTTGGCACTTGTCATTAGGGCTTCAACTCTCTATGGATGAGTATTTGATTCGTTAGCTGCATTTTCTATTAGGGTCGATAGATCTAGTTAGTTGTATGCAGGTTGTCCTCAACGTACGACCACAATTGAGCCCAAAATTTCGGTCATTAAGCGAGACATTTTTAACGCGGGTTTTGCCCCACTTTACGAATTTTCTTGCTGCAGTTGTTAAGTGAATCAGTGCAGTTGATAAGTTAACGACCTAGTTGTTAAGTGAATCCGGCTTCTCCACTGACTTTGCTTGTCAAAAGGTCACAAAAGGGGATCACGTGACCCTGGGACACCGTCGTAAATGTGAGTCATTTGCCAAGCACCTAAATTTTCATGATCTAACCATGGGAATGGTGCAACGGGCATAAGTGTGAAACAGTCATAAGTCATTTTTTTCATGCCGTTGTAATTTCAAATGGTCACTAAACAAACTGTCGTAAGTCAAGGACTACCTGAATTTATCTTATGGATGCATTTTCACGGTTTTCTTTTTCATTGTTCATTTTACTGTTCATTTATTTTATTTCTGTTTTGTACACCCTCTTTTCCTTCCTTGCTTATTCTTCTAAGCCTGATGGTTGTTGTTTTGCTTTTAAATATATTTAACTTTATTATAGGTTTTTCCCCAGAGTCTGTACTTTTAACTTTGTGTATATTGTATCTTTTTTTTTTTGCTTTTAACATTACTATCTGTTTGCATTCCTCCCTTCCTATGCTGGTCTATCACTGTAATTAAAATTAGAATTTTATCTGTGTGGCTTGTCACCTTGAGTCCTCCTTAATTGCAAAGGAACAAACATGTGAATTCAGAAATCGCTAACCCAGGTTAATCCAAGACCGTGGTTTCATCTGTCTCACATCCAATATCCAATCGTTATAAACCTTTATTATGCTTTAATGCATAATTCACACAGCCTGACGAAGCTTATTAACCAGGTTAGGTAAATGCCTTGCAAAATAATCTTTGTTAACAGCCTAAGCTGTATCAACATGGTGTATTGATGGCCAGCAATGGCAAGATGCTGGTTTATAACTCAGTGCCTCCTGCAAACTGAGAAAGCAGGGTTAATTCAGCAATTGGGAGATGCGTGTTGTCTGAACGTGGCCAATGAGACACAGCAGGTGACCTGACTCCTGTTTCTACCCAGATGAGATTCCCTCCTATTCATTTGACCCAGTCTGGACGGCAAGCCTGTGGACTCTCCTTTCACACAACCATTCACGCACACACCCAGAGCAAGCCAAGTTATGAGCTTGCTGGTTTCAGCTGAATGGCTTTGTGGATTGGCATGAAGAGGGGGCCTGGGTGTGTGTTGTACTGGGGAATATTCACCAGCCATGTTGAGCCGAAAGCAGACGTGAGATACATACCAACACACGACAATGGGTCGTGCAAATCCTTGGGGCTCAACCCCTCCCTCCTTCCCCCCTCCTTCCATCCATTTCTCCTCTCGTTATCCATCCCAATACAATCACGATGAAATAATAGGTAGATAGATAAAGAGAGAGAGAGAGAGAGAGAGCTAGAGAGAGAGGGAAAGCTAGAGGAGAGATAGAGGGAGAGAGATAATGGATAGATAGCAGAGAGAGAAGATAGCGATGGATAGATGGATAGATGGATAGGTAGGTAGGTAGGTAGGTAGGTAGGTAGATAGATAGATAGATAGATAGATAGATAGATAGATAGATAGACAGACAGATAGACAGATAGACAGATAGATGATTGATAATGATAGACAGATATATATGATTGATAGAAAGATGATAGATAAATACAATAGATAATGATAGCTATATATAGATGATAGATGTGTGTGTGTGTGTGAGAGAGAGAGAGAGAGAGAGAAGGCTAGAGGATAGAGGGAGAGAAACAATGGTTAGAAGAGAGGTAGAGATAGATAGATAGATAGATAGATAGATAGATAGATAGATAGATAGATAGGAGAGACGGAGAGAGAATTATGTAGATAGATGAGAGAGGGACAGAGAAAGACAAAGGATAGAAGAGAGGTGGAGAAAGAATGATGAAGATAGAGGAGAAAGAGGGAGAGAGAGAATGGATAGAGAGAAGGGAGAGAGAGAGAGAGAGAGAGAGAGAGAGAGAGAGAGAAAGAGGGAGAGAGAGAATGGATAGAGAGAAGGGAGAGAGAGAGAGAGAGAGAGAGAGAGAGAGGTTTCCTTGGCGCTGCGGAAAGGTGAACCTTGCGCCTCTAACGCGGACGGGCAATCCCCGCGCAAGAATTCCACGCCACCCAAGAAACCTCCCGCGGCGCCTTCACGCCAAAGTCCCGCTGCACCACCGGGCGACTCGTGACCCCCTCCCCTTTGCCCCCCTCTCTTTTTTAGCTCCCCTTTTTTTTCCACCATCCAAATTGTGGCACACCCCGTTTCCTTCGGATCGCCCGCAGCCGCATCCAAAGCCCTCCTGCGCTCAGCCTGCCGAAGCGACGGATTAAGAGGTGGGGAGGGGGGGCCCTTACCATTGCAGTCCCGAAGATCCTCCTGGCCACGCCACGCGCGCGATCTGTCCGTCGGCTTCAACCTTCAGGAAGGTGAAAACGGTCGCTCTGGGAAGGCGGGGGGTCTCTTTTCCGAAAAGAACTCCCCCCTCCCCGAAAATTCCCCCCCCCCAAAAGGAGGCTTGCGCTAAAGACTCAATCGAGACAGGAGCGAAAGGAGGGGGGAAAAACCGGGATTTTGGGTGCTGAAGTCCACGAGAGGAGAAACCTATTTCCCTTTCGCTCGAGAAAATAACAAATAATAGAAAAATCGAAGGGTCCGCCGCTCTTCCGTCCTCAATGCTGCCTAGCGCCTTGAAATGTGGGCTTGGGAGCTGTCCCACGCCCCTAGCCAATTTTCTCCCGCCCGGGAAGGCATCACAGAGGGATGTGATGAGGAGAAACGGAGCCCGGAGATTTAAAAGAAATCTTTTAAAAGGAGGAAGAAATATTATGATGGGGATAGCTTCGCCCTTTGGAAAAAGCTCTAATCCGGATGCAGAAAGGACAAAAGATCCGCATCCGAAACAGCGTCGTGAGAACCGCCGGAGCGAGTGTGACCCCAATCCGGCGCGTCCTGCAGAAAAATTCCCCAGGTTTTCCCTTCTCCCTCCCTCCTCCTGAGAGGCGGGGGGGGGCAAAGGGGGTGGGCAGGCGCTGGGAGGAGTCTGCAGCCAATCACTTGGCGGGGCCAGAGCGTCAGAGCCAATGGAGAGAGGCGAGAGGCGCGGTCTCCTCCGAGTGCTTCTTTCAACCGAACCTTTGGTGGTTCTTCCGCGCAGAGAAGACGGGACATTGAGGTCTAGCCGCATGGGGAGTAAAATGAAGAAGGAAGACAGAAAAGCGAGGGAGAACTCAAACGGGAGAGTCCTTAAAACAATCAGACCTCTTCTTTTGACCCTGAGTTCAAGATCTACCTTAACCATGAAAGCCAGATAAATGTCTTTGGGTCTGTCACTTTGTTCCAGCCCTACCCACCTGAAAGGGTTGTTGTTATGGGGAAATGTAGGAGGAGGAAGGCGTATTGGATATGTTCGCTGTCTTGGGTTATTTGTAATAAAAAAAAGGTAGGGTCCAAATACAATAAATAGTCCTGGTTTTCTATATTTGGCACCCACAGCCTCCCTGTGGGTTTTCATAAGCAAAGGAGAGCAGGGCAGTTTGGGGTAAATTGTTGCAGATAGGTTTCCCCTGGACCTGGAGGCTTGAAGCTGTCTTTTTCAACCTTGGAAGATGTGTATGTACTTCAATTCCCAGAATTCCTCAGCCAACTCTTTCAAGTTCCCAGGTTTCAGAAACAGCCTGTTTTAAAATTATGGCAACTCTCTTCTTCATAGACTGCCCCTGGAGCTGGAGGTTCTAGTCTTACTCTCTTCTTAATTACCAATGCTGTTGATAATTTGGCTGCTATTTAGCCTTTAGCATTAGCTTCTACCAAGTATAAAAATAAAAACGGCTAGGGAATTCTGGGCGTTGAAGCCCACACCTCTTAAAGTTTGCCAAGTTTGAAAAACCTTGCCCTTAAAACACTGCAGTATTTAGTTGTGCATGCAAACGAACACCCCTGCCACAAAAGACACACACTTTTGCAAAGGTTGTTATTTGTGGACCTGTTTTCATATAAATGCCTAATCATTAAAGGGACAAAAAAACAACAACCCTCTTTAAAATTAGCATTTTGTGATTTGGGAAAGAATGCTTTTGGCTTTGGTTGGATTTAAAAAAAAACACCCTTCACTTGGAAAGGTAGCATGTCAGGGCAAAGATTTCTCCACTTTTCTAGAGGCAGGGTTTTTTTTTATTTTTTAAAGTCCAAATTCGCAGCTTTGTGTGACAAGAGACAGGGCAGGTTTGCCAAGAATGAAAAGATCTGAACTAGTGAGAGGAAGCATATTTATTTTACCTTTTTTTACTGGTTAAATTGCAACAAAATTAAATTTGTTTAATTAATTTAATTAATTATTAATTAATTATTAATTGAATACATTTGTTAAGTTTAGATTTGATATGGGAAGTTTGGACATATAAGATGGTACAGGGTAGTTCTTCAATTTCAACCACTCGTTTAGCGACGATTTGGAATTACAACGGCACTGAAGAAAGTGCCTTAAAACCGGTCCTTGCTCTCACGACCGTCACAGCATCTCCTGGGGTCACATGATCAAAATTTGGATGCTTGGCAACTGACTCATACTTACAATGATCTCAGTGTCCCGCGGTCACATGATCCCTTTTTGTGACTTTCTGACAAAGTCAATGGGAGGACAGATTCACTTAACAACCACGTTACTCACTTAACAACTGCAGGGACCCACTTAACAACCACGTTACTAACTTCACTGTTGCAACGATTGACTCCAGTGAAATGGGGCAAAACTCACTTGACAAATGTCTTGCTTAGGAAGGGAAATTTTCAGCTCCATTGCAGTCGTAAGTCGAGGACTACCCTGGAGCGGTTGTGTTTATCTCAGCAAGCAAGTTTATCTTCAGTCAAAGGGGGGAAAAAAGCAGCTTGCAAACCTCAGGGAGGGCACATCCATCATACACAATGAAAATCTTGTTATCAATTTATGAGCCATTAAAGAGCCACAATCCAACCTAAAAGAAACATTGAAATGGCCTTGCAGGCTGTGATCATCCGCATCCCACAAGAAGGATGTCTTCAAATCCTGACATGCAGGTAGCCCTCAGCTCACAACAGTTTGTTTAATTGCCGTTCAAAGTGAAAAAAAAGTGACTTACGACAGTCTTTCACACTTACGACCGTTGCGGCATTCCCCCGTGGTCACATGATCAAAATTCAGGCGCTTGGCAACTGACTCGTATTTATGACGGTCGCAGAGTCCTGGGGTCAAATGATCCCCTTTTGCGACCTTCTGCCGAGCAAAGTCAATGGGGGGAAGCCAGATTCACTTAACAACTGTGTTGCCAGCTTAGCAATTGCAGTGATTCACTTAACAACTGTGTTGCCAGCTTAGCAATTGCAGTGATTCACTTAACAACTGTGGCAAGAAAGGTCATGAAATGAGGCAAAATTCACAAGAAATGTTCACTTAGCAACAGAAATTCGGGGTTCACTTGTGGCTGTTAGTTGAGGACTACCTATAGTACAATGTGGAAGACACTTTTGGAAAATAGCATCTTTAATTTAGGTACCAGCACTATAAAGATCAAATCCCTGGATCTGCCTGGCTGGGTTATCGTCAAAATGTTATTTTTATTCTTTATATTGATTATTTGCACAGTCAGCCAGATGTTCAGACTATATTTGCCTTTTTGTCCACCTTTTGGAGTCCTTCCCAAGGATTTGGGATAGGCAGATATGGACGCTTGATGGTGTTGGCGCTCTCATCGCCGAGAGCTGTTTCAAATAAATTGCCTTCTGCAATTGACTGATGGGGATTTTGGTCAATGTCGGTGGTGTTTAAGAGATGTTACGATATTTTGCTGCCAAAATTTCTATTAGTGTTATATATTGTGCAATGTTTCCCTGCATTTTAATGTTTTTGAGTCGGGCAGAGTCGCCTCTAGGTAAAATGGAAAGAAAGAAAGAAAGAAAGAAAGAAAGAAAGAAAGAAAGAAAGAAAGAAAGAAAGAAAGAAAGAAAGAAAGAAAGAAAGAAAAGAAAAAGAGAAAGGAAGGAGAGAAAAAGTGAAAGAAAAGAAAAGGGAGGGAAAGAGAAAGGAAAGGAAAGAAAGAAAAAGAAAGAAAGAAAGAAAGAAAGAAAGAAAGAAAGAAAGAGAAGAGAAAGAGAAAGAGAAAGAGAAAGAAAGTGAAAGAGAAAAAAAGAAAGAGAGGGAAAGAAGAGAAAGAAAGAAAAAAGGAAGGAAGGAAGGAAGGAAGGAGAGAAAGAGAGAAATGGAGATGAAGGAAGGAGAAAGAAAGATGGAGAGAAAGAGAAAGGAGGGAAGGAAGGAAGAAAGGAAAAAGAGGAAGGATGGATGAATGGAAGGAAGGAAAGAGGAGGGAAGGAAAGAGAGCAAGAGGAAGAAAGAGAAAAAAAGAACGAAAGAAAGAAAGAAAAAAAGAACGAAAGAAAGATGATAATCGTAGCAAAGATACACATCGTCCTCGACTTAGGAGCACAACTGAGCCTACATTTCCATTGCAAAGCAAGATAGTTGTTAACTGAGTTTTGCCCCATTTTACAACTTTCCTTGCCACAGTTGTTGAGTGAATCTGGCTTCCTCCCTTTGCTAGTAAGAAGTTCGCAAAGGAGGATCACGTGAACCCGAGACACGGCGATCGTCGTAAATACGAGTCAGCTACCCAGCGCCTGAATAGCAGAATGCCCAGCCATCAGGGTCACTTGGACGTCCGTGAAGAGTTGAGGTGACACCAGTGGTGGGATTAAAATAGGGGAACAACCGGTTCTCTGGGTGGATGCCGCTTCCGGAAGTCCATTCTGGGCCTGGGCCAACCAAAAATTAGCTACCGGTTCTGTGAACCGGCTGGATCCCACCACTCAGCTGAACTCCAGTAAGGTTTTTCTTCTCCATTTCATGGAGATCTAATGCAGCCCTGACTGGAAACCCAGATGCGTTTTTTGCCCGTTCCCATGTTCTCAAAACAAGCTAGTCTGGCATGTTGCAGGGACTCTGCAAGGCATCGTAAAGGGAGGAGGCAGCAAAGCCTTTTGCTCACCATCTGCCTGGCCGTGGATCCACGCTGATGGGATGAATCAAATAATTGCTGCACAATTCTGCCTTTTCTACACCCTTGTTGTGCTGATACCACTTCCTCAGGAGGTAGCTGGTCAGCCAATACAGGTAGTCCTCGACTTACAACAGTTTACTGGCCAAAGCTACAGCGGCACTCAAAAAAGATGGACTTATGACCATTTTTCACACCTTGCAGCATCCCCCTTGGTCACAACTGTGGTCATAAAATGGGACAGAACTCACTTAACAAATGTTTCACTTAGCAACAGAAACTTTGGGCTCAATTGTGGTCATAAGTTGAGGACTACCTTGAAGGCTAAGTTGCCAATCAGTCCTGGGGCTGAAAGAGGACAATGCCATCTGGAGAATTCTGAATTTTGTTCATTTTTGGGGGGGTTGTTGGTGTGCAATACCTGCTGGCGTTTGGAAAAATATTACTTTTCCACCAGAAAGGAAGAAATGGTGAAGGAGCTTTTCCTCTCAAATCGTTGCCGTGCAAAAGAAGAAAAACAAAATAATAGTAACAATAAACAATAAATATAGGCAATATAGGTAAGTCCTTGACTTACAACAGTTCATTTAGTGATTGTTTGAAGTCACAACCGTTGTTAAGTGAATCACTGCAGTTATTAAGTTAGTAACATGATTATTAATCTGGCTTCCCACATGGACTTTGCTTGTCAGAAGGCCGCAGAAGGGGATCAGGTGACCCCAAGCCACTGAGACCGTCATAAATATGAGTCAGTCACCAAGCATCCCAATTTTGATCACGTGATCCATGGGGGGAACGCCACAACAGCCGTAAGTGTGAAAAATGGTCATAAGAGACTTGTTTCAGTGTGGCTGTAATTTCAAACAGTCACTGAACGAAGTTGAGAGCTACCTGTATAGAATAGGTTGTACCTGACTCAAGAGCAATGACTACAAGAGAGCTTGCTTGAGCCAGCCGTGTGCTGCAGCAGCCAAAAAAGCCAACACAGTCCTAGGTTGCATTAAAAGAGGGCTAGAATCGAGATCAGGTGAAGCGTTAATACCACTTTACAACACCTTGGTAAGGCCACACTTGGAATACTGCATCCGGTTTTGGTCACCACGATGTAAAAAAGATGTCGAGACTCTAGAAAGACTGCAGAGAAGAGCGACAGAAATGATCAGGGGACTGGAGGCTAAAACATATAGGGAACGGTTGCTGGAATTGGGTATGTGTAGTTTAACGAAGAGAAGGGTGAGGGGTGACTTGATAGCAGCCTTCCAATATCTCAGGGGCTTCCCCAAAGAAGAGGGAGTCAAGCTATTCTCCAAAGCGCCTGAAGGCAGGACAAGAAGCAACGGATGGAAACTAATCAAGGAGAGAAGCAACCTAGAACTAAGCAGGAATTTCCTGACAGTTAGGACAATTAACCAGTGGAACAACCTGCCTCCAGAGGTGGTGAATGCTCCAACACTGGAAGTTTTTAAGAAGAGACTGGACAACCATTTGTCTGAAATGGTATAGGGTTTCCTGCCTGAGCAGGGGGTTGGACTAGATGACCTCCAAGGTCCCTTCCAACTTACTTATTATTATTATTATTATTAATAAAAAGGACCAGGGGTGACATGATAGAAGTGTTTTAATATTTTGAGGGGTTCTCAAAAGAGCAATCTATTCTCCAAAGCCCCTGAAGGCAGGACGAGAAGCAACGGATGGAAACCAGTCAAGGAGAGAAGCAACCTAGAATTAAGGAGAAATTTTCTGACAGTTAGGACAATTAACCAGTGTAACAACCTGCCTCCAGAAAGTGTGAATGCTCCAACACCGGAAGTTTTTAAGA
>NW_028148445.1:64624-74624 GCF_947247035.1 Vipera ursinii | reverse complement strand
TGAAAAGCGGCCGCAAACAACCGTGCCCACAGCTCCACACACACACCCCTCCAGCGCCCTGAGATTTTTCATCCATTTTGGAACATAATGTCTCAGCTTTTTTGGCTTTTGTGTTCGCCCAATCGGGTGCCAGCCATGGAATTAAAGAGAGGACTCCTTGTGCATTTCAATGGCCTCCATCTGTATTCAGTTTGCCAGGGCCGAGTTGTGCAAACAACAACAAAGGATGTCGGGAGAAGGGGCGGAGGGGAGATGTGTGGCTCTCAAACACGAGTTTGATGTCTCCAAAGCCGCAAGCTGGCCAGACTTTTGATCTTGCAGAGAGCTTTGATGCCCTGATGTGATTTCCACCATCTGCAGATAGTCCTCCTCTTATGACCATTTGTTTAAGGACTGTTGGGAGCTGGGAATTAAGTGACCATGGGGAGTTACAAAAAAAAGCGACGCAGAGCCATTTGTCACCTCTGTGGTCACTGGATAAAAATCCAGACAAATAACAGTTGCAGTGTCCCAAGGTTCAGGGGTAGGCAATCTTGGCTCTGTTATGACTTGTGGACTTCAACTCCCAGAATTCCTGAGCCGGCATGGCTCAGCTTGCAAACCTCTTGCTTTTCCCTCAGCGTGGCTGGCTCAGGAATCCTGGGAGTTGAAGTCCACGAGTCATAGAAGAGCCAAGGTTGCCTACCCCTGCAAATTCACATGATTCCCTTTTGCGACCTTCTTGGCCTCCCAGCAATCCTCGCAGTTACAACCGTTGTAACATGGCTACGGTCACATGATTGAAATTTGGGCAACCAGCTTGTATTTATGACAGTCGCAGCATCCTGGGGTCACCATTTGCAATGTTCCAAACTGACCTCCAACGAGTAAAATCAGTTGGGGAAGCCTGATTCACTTAAGGACTTTATGATTCACTCAAGAAGGGCAGTGATTCGCTTAACAATTGTGGCCAAAAAGGTTGTAAAATCGAATGTGACTCACTTAATGACCACCTTGCTTAGCAACAGAAATTTCTATCATATATCAATTGCTATCGTATATCAAGGAAGGACTAGTATCCTATGTCCATTTGCTTTCAATGGGAAAGACTCCGTGGGATGCTCAATGATAGTTGAGCCCAAAATTTACGCTGCTTAATGAAACATTTGTTATGTGAGTTTTGCCCCATTTTATGACCATTCTTGCCACAGTTGTTAAATGAATCCCTGAAGCTGATTACTTAGTAACATGGTCGTTAAGTGAATCCGGCTTCCCCACTGACTTTGCTTGTCAGAAGTTCGCAAAAGGGGATGACGTGACCCGGGGACACTGTGACCGTCATAAATACAAGTCGGTTGCCAAGTGTCTGAAATTTGATCAGATGACCATGGGGATGCTGCGATGGTCGTGTGAAAAAAATCCTGTCCCATTTTTTCAGCACCGTGGCAACTTTTGAACAGTCACAAATAAATTGTTGTAAGATGAGGACTACCTGTATTTCCAGTTTTTTTGGTCCACTAGAGTTTATTTGAAAGGGTTTCAGCTGGCTGGTGGAGATGTTCTGACAATGTCATTTTGTATGGTGTGTGTGTGTGTGTGTGTTTGTGTGTATGTGTGTAAACAAGAAGTAAGGTCAATAAATTCACAAGATCTGCATTTTTCATAGGAAATTTCACTTCTGCAAATTTACCAATCTGCAGATGATGGACGCCTTTCCCCACTTTAGGAAGTCCTCAAGTTACAACATTTTGTTTAGAGAACGTTTGAAGTGACAACTGAAAAATGTGACCTGTGATTGTTTTTCACAGTTACAACCGTGTAAAATTCAGACGCTGGGCAACTGGCTCATATTTACAATGGTCGCAAGGTCCCAGGGTCACACCATACCCTTTTGCAACCTTCTGACAAGCAAAGTCAACAAGGAAGCCAGATTCATTTAACAACTGTATTACTCACTTAACAACTGCAGTGATTCCCTTAACAACAGTTGCAAGAAAGGTTGTAAAAGGGGCCCAAGCTCACTTAACAAATGTCTCGCTTTGCAAGAGAAATGTTGGGCCCATTTGTGGTCATATGTCAAGGACTACCTGAACAGGTTATCCTCGGCTTACGTCACAGCTGGGAGCAGAATTTCCGTGGCTAAGCAAGGTGCTGGTTAAGTGAGTTGCACCTAATTTCATGACCTTCCTTTTACCAGGGTTGTTAAGTGAATCACAGACGTTTATTAGGTGAATTGTGCAGTTGTTAAGCAAATCTGACTCTGCTTGTCTGAAACCAGTAAATACCGGCTTGTTGTCTAGGGCCCATATTGTGATCTCAGGATTTTGACATGCTGTGACGGTTGTAATGTGAGGATCAGCCATAAGTCACCTTTTTCAGTGCAGTTGTGACTTCAAATGGTCGCTTAACGAATGGTTGTAAGTTGAGGACTACTCTACTTTAAAAAAAAATCAGCACAGGTAGTCCTCACCTTACAATGGTGTCCGGTTTTCAGTTGCTAAGTGAGACATTTGTTAAATGAGTTTTGTCCCAATTCCCAACCTTTCTTGCTATTGTTCTTAAGTAAATTACTGCATTTCTTTAAGAAAGTCACATGGTCATTAAGCGAATCTGGCTTCCCCATTGACTTTGCTTGTCAGAAGGTCGCAAAAGGGGATCACAATACCCCAGGATGCTGCGACCGTTGTAAATAGGAGTCAGTTACCAAGCCTTTGAATTTTGATCATGTGACCACAGCAGACACAAAGAAACACACACCTCCAAAAGGGAAGAAAACGCCCACACACAACTTGGAAACGAAACTCAGGTCCAGTTTTCAAGATGCAAAATTCCCTCCGATCACAGATAGTCCTCCACTTACGACAGTTCATTTAGTGAACTGTCTAAATGAACTGTCGTAAGTGGAGGACTATCTGTGATTGGAGGGAATTTTGCATCTTGAAAACTGGACCTGAGTTTCGTTTCCAAGTTGTGTGTGGGCGTTTTCTTCCCTTTTGGAGGTGTGTGTTTCTTTGTGTCTGCTTCCAGAATCCGATACCCCCGCATTTCCCCAACCACATCTGGTTTCTTTAATGAAGGTTTTTAATGATGTTTGGACAGCCTTGCGTTTCCTTTCCAGCCCAACCATGCGGGCTGGGGAAGCATCCTTTAAAACAATTACACCATCATCTACATCTAATTGGTTGAAGCTTGCGTGGTTAATAACTTCACTCTGCTCAGCATCTGCCGGTGAATAAATTGCTTGGCTGCCAATCAGTGTGGCACGGACGTCTGGCTTGAACAAACAGGAGAGATGCTTCTTGGGCAGTGAAGGGAGTATTTGTAACTCAGGATTGAATTGGGGGGAGGGGGCTTAGTGCTCTCTGAGCTTGGTGGTTTTCTTGCAGATGTTTCATGACACAACTGGGGAACCTCATCAGTGCTAGAAGGGAGTGGGGTTTGCAGAGAGGAGGAGGAGGAGGAGGAGGAGGAGGAGGAGGACTGTGGGGTCCCTGGTGCTCTCTGAGCTTGGTTGTTTTCTTGCAGACCTTTAGTGTTGTGTTCGGATCGACGACACACACACACAGCGAGGTTTTGCAGCAATGATTTATTGGTACACGTGGAGTCAACTGGGGACCCCTGTCCAGGTGGCTCAATATAAGTCCGGCAGCCGCTGGACGCTGGCCAACCCCCGGCCGGGAATCTCCCGCCACAGGAAACATCACCCAACCCAGGCTTGTGGATTTCCCGCCGGTGGGAAACCACTCCCCTGCTAATCTACCTATACAACACCCCTTCCCCCCCAGATGGAGTTATATTATCTAACGTAATCCTTTAAGTAAGTGGGTGGCTTGTGAGCCCTAACAGGATACCTCCCCGCTGGAATGTCAGCTCTGTTGTTGGTTTCCCCATTGGGCCTTACTGCCAGCTGTGGTGTCCTTGCAGGTGTCAGGTCTATGGGCTGTTGTGTTATTATGAAGGCTGCTGGCTGTGCAGCCGTGTTCCCCTGAGGTGGTGGTTCCGCTCGCCTCGGGTGTGTTTCCGCTCCCCTGCCCGCTGGTGTAACTACCCGCCAGTCAAGACTATTGTTGTTGTCTTGTGTTATGGGGTCCCCGCTGGTCGCCCCCTGGGTGAACTCCGGAGACCTTTTCCTCAGCTGATCAATGTGCCTCCTGATCTGCCGTTCCCCTTCCCCCTCTATGATGTATGATAGTGGCCCCGTTTTGTCTATGACTACCCCTTGTGTCCACTTTTCCCCCGGCCCATAGTTCCTGGCCCACACTAAATCCCCGATGTTCAAAGACCTGGTTGCACTGTCTTGTTCAGCTTCAACGGGTAGTCGGTCTGGGTGGAGCCTGTCTAGTTTGGTTGTCTTCTGCCCCACCTCATTTCAGCTGGACTTTTCCCCGTTGCAGTGCAAGGTGTTGTGTGTTGGGCCAACAAGAACTGGGCCAGTCTCTGGTGCCAGTCACCTTGGATGATCCTTTTCAATGCTACCTTGGTAGTCCTGACGTTCCTCTCTGCCAATCCGTTGGAGGAGGGGTGGAAGGGGGCCGACGTCGCATGCCTAATCCAGTTGGCCTTAAGGAAATCCTGAAATTCAGCAGATGTGAATTGCGGGCCATTGTCAGAGACCAGTACGTTGGGTAACCCATGGGTGGCAAAGAGTCCCCGCAAGACCTGTATTGTTTTAGCGGCTGTCGTGGTCTTTACAGGCACGACCTCCAACCACCGGGAGTAACTGTGCACTACCACCAAGAAGGTCTGCCCCTGGAATGGCCCCGCAAAATCTATGTGTATGCGTGACCACGGGTTGCGAGCCACCTCCCACCTGTGTACTGGATTGTGTGTCAGTTCTGGCCTAGACTTCTGGCACTGGTAACACCCAGCTACTCTGTCTTCAATTGCCTTGTCCAGTCCCGGCCACCACAGATGACTTCTGGCTAATGCCTTCATTCGCACCACCCCTGGGTGCCCCTCATGCAGTTCCGTTATGACTGTGTTCCTTTGCACCTCTGGTATGACTACCCTGTTCCCCCACAGTAGGCACCCCTGGTGTGACGACATTTCATCCTTCCTCCTGTAGTATGGTGTGAATTTGGGGTCTGGGTTCTCCATAGGCCATCCCCCTTGGACCCATGTTGCTATCCTGCTGAGAATAGGGTCCCTGCTGGTGGCTTTGGCAATGTCCCGAGCTGTCAATGGGCATTCTGGAAGTTCTTGCAGTGATAAGATAAGACCCGCTGGAGCTGGGTCTGGTCCAGTATCTATTAGGGGCAGTCTGCTAAGAGCATCTGCGTGACCCATTTCCTTTCCCGGTCTGTGCTTAATGGTGAAAGTGTATGCTGCTAGGAAAATAGACCATCTGAGCATTCTAGGAGACATGATCTGGGGTGTCTGTCTGTCTGTGGTGAATAGGCCTAAAAGGGGTTTATGGTCTGTAAATATTGTGAAGTTCCTGCCATACAGATAGTCGTGAAACTTTTTGACACCAGCCACAATGGCTAGTGCTTCCCTGTCTATATGCGCATAATTCCTTTCCGCTTTGCTTAGGGTTCTAGAATAATATGCGATTGGCCTCTGGACCCCCTGGTCATCCATGTGGCTAATCACTGCACCCACCCCATAAGGTGATGCATCACAGGCGAGGTAAATTGGTTTGCCCTCTATAAAATGTGTGACAGTAGATCTGCTGGACAATATGTCCTTCAATGTTTGGAAACTTTGTTTATGTTTTTCCTGCCACTGCCACGGGGTCTTTTTATCTAACAGTCTGTGTAGGGGCTCGGCTATGGCAGCTTTATGTGGCAGGAATGAGTGATAAAAATTTATAAGGCCTAAGAATGCTTGGAGTTCTGCCTTATTTTTAGGTTCAGGTGCTAATTTAATGGCCTTTATTTTTCCCTCTGTGGGATGTATGCCCTGAGCATCTATCCTGTATCCTAAAAATTCAGTGGATTTAACTCCAATGCAACATTTCCCCCTTTTTAGCTTAAGTCCTGCCTCCCTGAATTTTTCCAGTACCTTTTCCAGCCTGTCTGCCAAGATTTCCTCAGTTTTTCCAGCCACCAAGACATCATCGAAGTAAGGGCATACTCCAGGTATGCCCTTCAAGGTCCTCTCCATCACTTCTTGGAAGATGCCTGGAGCTGCAGCAATTCCAAACTGCAGCCTGTGGACTCGAAACGCCCCCTTGTGGGTAACTATCGTTTGAGCCTCGGCGGCTTCCTTAGACACAGTAAGTTGCAAATATGCCTGCGCCAATTCGAGCTTGGCAAAGATGGCACCGTCCTGGATCGTCGCTAGGACCTGCTTCACTGTCGGGACCGGGTAAGCATGTTTTTTCATGGCTAGGTTAAGGGTGGATTTATAGTCGGCACAAATCCTCACGTCCCTGTTAGGTTTAAGGGGAGTGACGATTGGTGTCTCCCAGGGGCCTCCTTCTACTGGTTCCAGCATGCCCTGGCCTACTAATTTTTCTAGCTCGGCCTCGATTTTTTCCTTAAGTGCGAAGGGTACCCTCCGGGCCTTAAGCCTGATGGGTTTAACTGCTGGATCCAGATTAAAATTAATGGGGGGGCCTTTGTATTTCCCTAAGGAACCATCAAATACGTCTGCGAAATTATCGCAGACGGCTTTGAGGTTCCGGCGGTGGACTGTGTTTATTCCCCCCACCCAAATGCCTAGGGCCTTAAACCAATTGAGGCCCACTAGGCTGGTTCTCTGGCCCTTGGTGACCAGAAGATCTAAGGGGCCCTTAAATCCCTTGTAGCTGACTGTTAAGGTAACTTTTCCCTTAACGTTTATGGGCGATCTCTGGAAATCCGCTAGTTGGATTCTAGTTTGTTTTAGGGGGATTGTCTGCCCACTCTTCGCTTCGATATGTGCTAGGGTACTGCTAGATATGATTGATACCAAGGCCCCCGAGTCTACTTCCATCCTGCAAGGAATACCCTGCAGCCGGACCTCAATTTTTAATTTAGGGCTCAGTATGTGGTTGATCCTAGGGTTCCCGATGTGGTTGACCCCCACCCCCTTCCCGCAGTTGGAGGGTCGTGCCTTAGGCCTGGGGTCCCCTCTGCCACTCGGTCGGAGGGTTACCTTACCTAAGGCCCACGCGTCAATATCGTGTAGTTGGTTGTCGCGCAGTCTCCCTCGGCAGATTGCTTGAATGTGCCCCGTTTTTCCGCAGTTCCTGCATTTAGCGTTGCGAAACCAGCAGGTGGATCGGGGGTGGCTGCCGCCACAGCTGCCGCACCTGGCGTCGGGGTCTCGCGGTCGGGTTGAGTTGTCTCTCTGGAACCTTTGTGTTGGTAGTTGTTGTTGTTGCCTTTTTGCTCGATCTGTGCTGTCTGGGCGGTTGGTCCTTGCCGGCATCTTCCTGAACCTTCGGGCGATCTCATCGATGTCGGCTTCCCACGTGTAGTCCACCTCCCCACCGTCCACATGGCTTTCCATATTGATTTCAGCCGCGGCGCCATTGCTATTGTGGGGGGGGTCGCGTCTCCCTGTTGATTCGTAGGTGAGGAGCTCGTCCAACACCTCTTGTAAATCTCCGGTGGGCTTTGCGATTATTCTATTCTGAAGCTGTTCATCTCGCAAGCCCAAAACCACCCAGTCACGGATCCGGATTTCTAAGTTATCGTACTTGCAATGCAGGGCCGCTTCTCTCACGGCGGCCATGAACTGTGTTATCGACTCGCCGGGCTTCTGGTTCTTTTTTTCAAAGATTCGCCTCCAGTATAGCCCTGATCTCTTGGGGGTGAAGTGAACCCTTAGCTTCGCCAGTAAATCTGCGTATGAGACGCTAGCCACCGGCAACGGTTGGCACAGTCCTACGGCAACCCGGTAAACTGGTGTGCCGCTGATGGTGAGGAGCGCCGCTGCTTTTTTCCGGTCGTCTGTAATACCGTTTACGAGCATGAATCCCTCTACCTGGCCAACGTACACCTCCCAGTCTTCGGGGTAATTCGGGTCGAATTCCTTCAGAGATCCGACTTGTGCCATTCTGCTTCTGTTCACGGCAATCGGCTGCTTTGGTTGACGGCGGTTTTAATTTCCCGCTTCGCGCGTTGCTGGCTTCTGCTTGTTCCTACGCTGTTCCGCCGAACGATCCCACCTTCGTCGCCACTGTTGTGTTCGGATCGACGACACACACACACAGCGAGGTTTTGCAGCAATGATTTATTGGTACACGTGGAGTCAACTGGGGATCCCCGTCCAGGTGGCTCAATATAAGTCCGGCAGCCGCTGGACGCTAGCCAACCCCCGGCCGGGAATCTCCCGCCACAGGAAACATCACCCAACCCAGGCTCGTGGATTTCCCGCTGGTGGGAAACCACTCCCCTGCTAATCTACCTATACAACATTTAGTGACCCAACTAAGTAACATCATCAGTGCTAAAAGGAGTGAGATTCTAGCTTGTATTGATGATCACATTACCTAGTTGGGTCACTGGCAACCATCAGAACTTCAAAACCAGTTCATAGGTACCCTGGAGAGCTCCATTGTAACCTTGAATGGTTGCTAACCAACCGGACATACGTTGAGGGCCACCAGTTCTGAAATCTGGATCTCCCCTTTCTAAATTCTCATCAGTCTTGAACGTACTCCCCACCCTTTCAGGAATTTAACATGTGTTTGAGACTCCTCCCCTCATTCCTCCCTTACTCCGTACTTCCTAGCCAATCAGAGGAACACACAGCTATTTATGCAAATGAGAGCCCTTGCTGTCAGAGGTTCCAGATTGAGGGCTGGCTGGGGAATTCTGGGTACTGAAGTCCTCAGATCGAAAAGCTGCCAAGGTTAAGAAACACTGTTGTGTGTTCTTCACTGCTACGGTGTGTATTCTTATAATTGAAACCCAGAATTGGGCAGCAGTGCAGCTATAAATAAGTGATGAACCTGAAATTCCTTGTCAAGATGAATCAGCTTTTGCAGAGCGTGGGGAAAATCCGTTGCCGGAATACACATTGTTGTCGTTCATCCGAGAAGTAGATAAAAGTCACCAGGGTCTGGGTTTAAACAGATTGATCTTTTAAAAATGTTTTTATGGGAATTGATCAGCGAACAGATTTGTCCTCGACGTACAATGAAATTTGTTTAGTGACAACGGCACTGCAGAAAGTGACTTTTTGACTGTTTTTCATACTTACGACTGTTGTGAGCTCTCCATGTTCACGTGATGAAAAATTCAGATTTTTGGCAATTGTTTCGTACTTATGACGGTTTCCAGATCCCTTGGTCCCCTTCTAACAATCAAAGTCAACGAGGAAGTCCTGTTCACTTAACAACTGTGTTACTCGCTTAGGGCTGTAGGGAAAACAGCTGTGGCAGGGAAGGTCGTAAGATGGAACAAAACTCACTGAACAACTGTCTTGCTTAGCAACGGAAATTTGGGGCTCGACTACCAGAATTTGACCAGGAGACCGAAGGAATTATTAGATAGCTAGGCTAGGCTAAGAAGTGGAAAAAAATCAGTTCAAGGCTTTGGTGTCTGCTTGCCAAGAAAATTGCAGGATTATGTCCAGGAAGATCATCTTAACTTGATCCCTCTTCAAAGGCAATTTTACTCTTGAACTGATCAAAGCGTAACTTTATAGATGTGACCGCACTTCATTCCCAGCACATGGCAATATTTTTTTCCCATTACAGGTGTCCTCGATTTACAACAGTTCCTTTAGTGACCATCCGAAGTTATAACGGTGCTGAAAAAAATGACTTACGACCGTTTTTCACACTTATGACCGTTGCAGCATCCCTGCAGTCTCGTGATCAAAATTCGGATGCACGGCAACCGACTTGTATTTATGACTTTCACAGTGTCCAGGGATCACGTGATCTACTTTTGCAACCTCCTGGCAAGCAAAGTCAATGGGGAAGTCAGACTCACTTGTTTACATGTTAATGCAGGGATTCACTTAAGAACTGGGGCAAGAATGGTCGTAAAGTGGGACAAAGCTCACTTAACCTCTCCCTTGCTTAGCAAGTGGGAAGATTGGGATCAGTTGTGTTGTAAGTCGAGGACCACCTGTATTTGTG
>NW_028148445.1:25000-64424 GCF_947247035.1 Vipera ursinii | reverse complement strand
GGTGCTGGGTGCTGCCACCGGTTCAGCTTATTCCCCTCCCCCGCTACCACCTTTCTAGGATGGTTGCGTACCACCTGCAGGTGCCAATGTACCACAGGTGGCCCCCCCTACCACTGTTCTAAGTAACTCCAGATGGCGAACATACCAAATACTCCCCATTACAACAACGTTGTGAGGTGGGCTGGATTAAGACAGAGTGACTGACCCAAAGTCACCCAGCCGGCTTTCATGCCTAAGGCGAGACTAGAACTCCCCGTCTCTTGGTGATTCACTCAAATCACCCGGCCACCTTCCATGTCTAAGGCAAGACTAGAACTCACAATCTCCTGGTGATTAGCTCAAAGTCATTCAGCTGGCTTTATGCCTAAACTGAAACTAGAACTCACCATCTCCTGGTTATTGATCCAAAGTCACCCAGCCAGCTTTCACGCCTAAGGCGGGACTAGAACTCACCGTCTCCTGGTGATTGGCACAAAGTCAACCTGATAGCTTTCATGCCTAAAGTGAGGCTATAACTCACTGTCTCCTGGTTTCTAGGCCAGCATCTTAGGCTGATAATAATTCAAAAGTCATTGTAGAGAAAAACGTTAAAATAAAACCCTCCTTACTGCATTGCTCACTGCATTGTGTGACACATTCATCCCACTCAAAGGCCACTTTAGCAGGTTAGACCCACACAGCCATGTTCTCGTTGACACCTTCTTTCATTTTTTTCCCAACCCAGCAGAGGTTTGCAGAAAAAAATCTGTAAAAAAGGGCTGGCACTCTGTCCATCTGTCTATCCATCTGCATGATGACTCTCTGAAACCCAGCAGAAGGAAACCAAATCTGGCGCGAAGGGAGAGAGAGAAAGAAAGGGAGAGAGGGAGGGAGGGAGAGGGCAGAAGAGAGGGAAGGAGAGAAAGGGAGGGAGAGAGGGAGGCGGAGGGATAGAGAGGGGGAGGGAGGGAGAGAGAGGGAGGGAGGAGGAGAGAGGGGGGAGGAATGAAGAGAGAGGGGGAGGGAGGGAGAGGGAGAGAGAGAGGGAGGGAGGGAGAGGGCAGAAGAGAGGGAAGGAGAGAAAGGGAGGAGGAGAGAGGAGGGAGGGAGGGAGGGAGGGAGAGGGGAGGGAGGGAGGGAGGGAGAGGGGGAGGGAGGGAGAGGGAGAGAGAGAGGGAGGGAGGAGGAGAGAGGGGGGAGGAATGAAGAGAGAGGGGGAGAGAGGGAGAGGGAGAGAGAGAGGGAGGGAGGGAGAGGGCAGAAGAGAGGGAAGGAGAGAAAGGGAGGAGGAGAGAGGGGGGAGGGAGGGAGGGAGAGGGGGAGGGAGGGAGGGAGAGGGAGAGAGAGAGGGAGGGAGGAGGAGAGAGGGGGGAGGAATGAAGAGAGAGGGGGAGGGAGGGAGAGGGAGAGAGAGAGGGAGGGAGGGAGGGAGGGAGAGGGCAGAAGAGAGGGAAGGAGAGAAAGGGAGGAGGAGAGAGGGGGGAGGGAGGGAGGGAGAGGGGGAGGGAGGGAGAGGGGGAGAGAGGGAGGGAGAGAGGGGGAGGGAGGGAGAGGGTGGAAGAGAAGGAGGGAGGGAGAGAAAGGGCAGGGAGGGAGGGAGGGAGAGGGGGACGGAGGGAAAGAGAGAGGGAGAAAGATCTGATAAGAAAAGATCAAGTTTGGAAATGAATTAGATCTGGCTGGCAGTTGTGGAGGGAAGAATTTATTAAAAACTTCCCCAAATATATATTTTATTTATTTTATTTTATGTTATTCTTTTATTGTATGTTATTTTATTTTAATTTTATTTATTCTATACGTAATGTTACGTTACATTACCCTTATATTACATTACATTATTATATTAGTAACCCACCTTTATTATTTTACAAACAATTAAAGGTAGCGAATATATTTGATACACCTTCTTCTTCCAATTCTCCCTACAGCAACAACCCTGTGAGGTGGGTTGGGTTGAGAGAGAGGGACTGGCTGAAAGTCACCCAGTGGGCTTTCATGCCTAAAACTAGACTAGAACTCTCCTTCACCTGGTGATTGGCCCAAAGTCCCCCAGCCGGCTTTCATGACTAAGGCATGACTAGAACTCACTGTCTCCCTCTTTTTGTCTTGGCGCCTTAAGCTCTAGACCAGGGGTCTCCAAACGTGGCCCTTTTATGACTTGTGGACTTCAACTCCCAGAATTCCTCAGTCAGGCATGCTGGCTGAGGAATTCTGGGAGTTTATTTATTTATTTAATTTATTTAATTAAATTTCTATACCGCCCTATTCCTGAAGGACTCAGGGCGGTTTACAGGGCAGCATAAAATACAATATAAAAATAATATAGAATTAAAATACATTAAATTAAGCCCAATTAAAACAATATTTAAAAAGCTAAAACCCCTTCAGTCCAGGCCTGATAGATCGAAAAAGCAGGTTTTCAGGTCCCAGTGAAATGAACACAGATCGGGGGCGGTCCTAAGTTGCACGGGTAAATCATTCCAGAGGGCAGGCGTCCCCACAGAGAACGCTCTTCCCCTAGGAATAACCCGCCAGCATTCCTTAACCGGCGTTATCCTGAGAAGGCCCTCCCTGTGGGAGCGCATGGAACGAAGGGAGCTTGATGCCGGCAGCAGGTGTTCCCTCAGATATCCCGGACCCATGCCATTTAGGGCTTTATAGGTCATCACCAGCACCTTGAATCTCACCCGGAGGGCAACCGGAATCCAATGCAGCTCGCGGAGTAGAGGTGTTACCTGGGAGTATCGGGAAACCCCCATCACAACTCGCGCGGCTGCATTCTGCACCAGTTGAAGCCTCCGAGTGGTCCTCAAGGGCAGCCCCATGTAGAGAGTGTTGCAGTAGTCTAAACGGGAGGCCACGAGCGCATGAGTGACTGTGCGTAGGGCATCTCAGTCCAGATAGGGTCGCAACTGGTGCACCAGGCGAACCTGGGCAAAAGCCCCCCTGGTCACGGCTCCTATATGATCTTCTAAACTGAGCCGTGAATCCAGGAGGATGCCCAAGTTGCGAGCCCTATCAACAGGGGGGTAACACCTCACCCCCCATAGTTAACGATGGACAAAACTGGTTTTCCCGAGATGCCGGTATGCACAGCCACTCAGTCTTGGCAGGATTGAGTTGGAGCCTGTTTCTCCCCATCCAAACCCGAACCGCCTCCAGGCAACGGGACATCACGTCGAGGGCATCACTGAGTTGGTTCGGGGTGGAAAGAAAAAGTTGGGTATCATCAGCGTACTGATGATACCCCACCCCGAAGCCACGAATGATCTCACCCAGCGGCTTCATATAGATGTTGAACAGGAGGGGAGAGAGGACCGACCCCTGAGGAACTCCACAAACAAGAGGCCTCGGGGCGGACCTCTGCCCTCCCGTCAACACCGACTGCGAGCGGCCCAGGAGGTAGGAGGAGAACCACTGTAAAACAGTGCCACCCACTCCCAACCCCCTGACACGCCGCAGTAGGATACCATGGTCGATGGTATCAAAAGCCGCTGAGAGGTCTAATAGGACCAGGACAAAAGAGCAACCCCTGTCCCGAGCCCGCCAGAGATCATTCACCAGCGCGACCAATGCCATCTCCATGCTGTACCCGGGCCTGAAACCCGATTGGTATGGGTCCAGATAATCAGTTTCCTCCAGGAACAGAGGAAGCTGATGCGCTACCACACTCTCAACAACCTTCGCCAAAAAGCGAAGGTTGGAGACCGGACGGTAGTTATTTAAAACAGCCGGGTCCAGGACAGGCTTCTTGAGGAGGGGTCTCACCACCGCCTCCTTCAAGGCGGCAGGAAAGACACCCTCACTCACTTGTTGAAGTCCACAAGTCATAAAAGGGCTGAGTTTGAAGACCCCTGATCTAGACCAAGCTAGCTTTGACTTCTCCTTTCTAAATTCCTCCCCTCCATCTCAATTCCATGACCCAGAGCACAATGGATGCAGCCCCCTCCCCCCAGATCTCCAGTGGACCATTCCTGGAACCACACAAAGATACAAGTAGTCCTTGACTTATGTGATCACCATTTGTCAATGGTGGGGGGGGTGAGCCAGATTCACTAAATGACCGGGCAATTCACCTAACGACTGCAGCAATTCATTTAAGCACAAAACGGACGTAAAATGGGACACGGCTCACTTAACGACTGTCTTCTCTAGCGACAGAAATGTTTGGCTCGGTTGTGGTCGTGAGTCGAGGCCTGCCTGTGTTGTTCTGACTTCGAGCAGCCACTAAACAAATGGTCGTAAATTGAGGACTGCCTGCACTGCACAAGGGGAAAGCAGAAACACACGGATTTATTTTCTGAAAGGAAAACAGAGTATCGTCGAACGCATCTCTCTGTTTTTGCGCTTTTCAGAGAATGTTACCCAAAATAAATAAATAAAAAAATGAAAGTCCCTACCCAATGCCCATCAGCCGAATCGCTCTCTGTAAAATGGACAAAACAGGGCTAAATTTAGTGCGGTGGGTGGACGCCAACAAAATAACATAAAAATAGCTCTTTTCAAACAGAGAATTGGACATAGGGACTTGGGGTTTTTTTTTCCTTCTTTCAGTTAATACATTTTATTAATAAATAATTTGATTAATTTAACATTTATACAGCCTCTCATTCTGCTTATAAACACGCAGGGCATTAGGTAAAATGTGTAATTTAAAAAGGCAATTACAGGCTAGGTAGCTCACTTTATCCCAGAAGGAAATAAAGACAACCTATTTAGTCCTCAACTTACGACCACGATGAGCCTAAAATTTCTGCTGCTAAACAAGACATCTGTTAAGTGAGTTTTGCTACATTATACGATGTTTCTTGCCACAGTTGCTAAGTGAATCCCTCCAGTTGTTAAGTGAGTTGCATGGTTGTTAAGTGAATCTGGCCTCCCCATTGACTTTGCTGGTTGGAAGGTTGCCAAAGGGGATCACGTGACCCCAGGGACACTGCAACCGTCATAAATATGAGTCAGTTGCCAAGCCTCTGAATTTTGACCACGTGACCCTGAGGATGCTTCAATGGTCATTAAGGGTGAAAAACGGACATAAGTTACTTTTTTCAGTGCTGTTGTAACTTCAAATGGTCACTACATGGGGCGGACCTTGAAGACCACTCGGAGGCTCCAACTGGTACAGAATGCAGCCGCGAGAGTTGTGTTGGGAGTCTCCCGATACTCCCATGTTACACCTCTGCTCCGTGAGCTGCATTGGCTCCCAGTTGTCTTCCGGGTGAGGTTCAAGGTGCTGGTATTGACCTACAAAGCCCTACATGGCATGGGTCCGGAATACCTTGGGGAGCACCTGCGGCCGGCGTCAACTTCCCTCTGCCCAATACGCTCCCACAGAGAGGGTCTCCTCAGGGTGCCACCGGTCAAAGAATGCCGACTGGTGGCCCCCAGGGGGAGGGCCTTCTCTGTGGGCACGCCGGATTTATGGAACCGTCTTCCGGTTAAGCTCCGGATGGCGCCCGACCTTCGCTCCTTCCGGCGCGATCTAAAGACGTATCTCTTTGAACAAGCTGGCCTGGCCTGTTGGGAGGGGGTTGGGTTTTTATTACTTTTAAATGCGTTTTAATTTATTTAAGAGTCCTGGGCACTTGTTTAATCTTTTTTAATTTTTGTATTCTGTCTTTTTATCATTGCCCTGTTCACCGCCCTGAGTCCTTCGGGAGAAGGGCGGTATACAAATAAAATTAATAATATAATATAATATAAATGAACTGTTGTAAGTCGAGAACTACTTGTAGTTTTCCAGGAAAATTACGGGATCATCCAGATGGTCATGTAATAATTCAAGAGCCAAAGTAATCCTCGATTTCCCATCTACCCCCATCTATCCTTGAGGGAATAGATGGGGAACTCGTCAAATTTGCAGATGACAGCAAGCTCGCAAGAATAGCCAACACTCCAGAACAAGGTTCTTCAGTGTGCCTGGCTGAGGAATTCTGGGAGTTGAAGTCCACAAGTCATACAAGGGCTAAGTTTGAAGACCCCTGCTCCAGAAAATAGGCTTAAAATACAGGAGGATCTGTACAGACCTGAACACTGGGCGCTAGCTAACAAAATGAAATTCAGTGGTAAAAAAAGTAAGGTTCTACTTTTAGTCAAGAAAAACCAAATGCACAGGTATAGTCCGTTGCCAAGCAAGACAACTGTTAAGTCAGTTTTGCTCCATTTTACAACCTTTCTTGCGAGTTGTTAAGTGAAACACGTTAGTTGTTAAATTAGGAATAGGGTTGTTAAGTGAATTTTTGGCTTCCCTGTTTGACTTTGCTTGTCAAAAGTTCACAAACGGTGATTGCCTGATCCCGGGATGCTGCAACCGTCATAAATATTGCGAACCCCACTCAGGCAGGAGAAAATGAGTTTTATTGAATCTTCTAATCATGGTACAGATCGGAAATAAAATCTTGATGGTGACATGACATTTCCCGGTAGGTCAAATGTCCAGAACCTGGAAGAAATGCAGGGTGTCCTTCAACAGTATGGCGTCTTCAAGAATTTCATCCAAAAATGTCATCTCATGTCTAAATGGACGTCAACCCTTCCTGCTAGCAGAATGTGGTCCTCTCTTGGTGGAGATGTCTGGAAGAAGCTGGTCGGAGCAAGGCTGGAAATGAAGCATGGTTCATAAGAGCTTCTATTGAGGTTTCCTAGGAGACTGTCTCAAAAGGACTTTCCTGTTAATTGGCTTGGCTGCAAATATTTACAACCACGGAAAAAAAGATGTTTGTGGACTCTATTGTGGTTGTCATGGTTATCCGGCCTACCGCCAGGTCTCAACTTGGTGGAGAAACCATAATGAATTGTTGACCAGCTGGGACATTCAGAATAGAGAATAACAGACTTGGAAGGGACCTTGGAGGTCTTTTAATCCTAAACAGGAGACCCTATACGATGCTAGACAAATGGCAGTCCAATCACTTCTTGAAAACATCCAATGTTGGAGCTTTCACAACTTCTGGAGGCAAGTCATTCCACTGATTAATTGTCTTCCTATCAGGACATTTCTCCATAATTCCAGGTTGCTTCTCTCCTTGATTAGTTCCGATCCGTCGCTTCTTGTCCTGTGTTCAGGGGCTTTGGAGAATAGCTTGACTCCCTCTTCTTTGGGGCAGCCCCTGAGATTGTTCTGTACCAGCCTGCTACCAGCCCTGCAGAAAAGGCAGGGACAACCCCTTTTACAAGAAGGCAAGAGGCTGGAACTAAGCCTGCCAAATTTATGGATACAAAAGCAAACAGAACAAGACACGAACCATGAAACAGGAACTATTCAAGCGGTTGCCTTCAGCAAACCAGCCCTCCCACGCATTCCTCTTTTATACAGTTCAGGGCGTGGCTTCTCTCTGCCTCCTTCTGAGGAGCCCCATTGCCTTCCTTTGTTTACTCCTGATTGACTGCCTCCTGCGTTGGGCGTCCTTGAACAGGGCCAGCTGTGGGTCATCTTCATCCACGCTGTCAGGCTCACACAGCTCGGTCTGCGTCATGACCAGGTGGGAGGGGCCTGGCTGAGGGCTCTCATCAGCAAGCTCTCCAACCCCCTCAGCAAGCTCTTCAACACCCCCCTCCTCCTCTGAGTCGTCCGACCCAACTGCCGAACCCACAGGCTGACCCTGAATCACAACAGAGATATTGGAAGACTGCTATCATGCCCCCCTCGTCCTTCTCCTCATTAAACCAGACATACCCAATTCCAGCAACCATTTATTGTGACGTTTAGTCTTATCATCTTTTTATTCTCGCTGAAGGGTGTTGTAACTTCGAGCCATCAGTAAACCAATGATTATAAGATGAGGAGTAGATGTACATGGTGGACATCCTATATTCGTTCCTATCAGTCTCTGATTTCAAACCTATTATGAATGAAATCTAAATCAAGATGAGATGGGGAATAAAAAAACAGATCCCCAGGTTGTGAGCCTCAATTAGATCTTCTTGGGAGTTTTAGATCAAATCTAACATGGGAGATACCTTGTTTGAAATCTGGGTTAGCATCTGACAGGTGTATGTTCCTTCATTCTGTTCCCAGATATAGTTTCTTTTCTTCGTATGAAATAATGTTCAAAGTAGGTTAAATATCATTTATCAGGAGCGGTGGCTCAGTGGGTTAGGACGCTGAGCTTGTCGATCAGAAGGTCGGCAGTTTGGCGGGTCGAATCCCGAGTGCCGCGTAACAGAGGGAGCGCCTGTTACTCGTCCCAGCTTCTGCCAACCTAGCAGTTCGAAAGCACGTAAAAATGCAAGTAGAAAAATAGGGACCGCTGCGGTGGGAAGGTAACAGCGTTCCGTGCGCCTTTGGCGTCTAGTCATGCCGGCCACATGACCACGGAGACGTCCTCGGACAAGCGCTGGCTCTTCGGCTTTGAAACGGAGATGAGCACCGGCCCCTAGAGTCGGAAATGACTAGCACGCATGTGCGGGGGAACCTTTACCTTTTACTTAATATCAAACTATGTCAGCTTTCTTGAGATTTTCCTGGCTCTAAGTGGGACATAGAGATAGTTCTTGATTTACTTCTTGACCAAAGACTTACAAGCACAATTGGGAATCATGATTCCATTGCTAAGCAAGGTGGTTACTAAGTGAGTTACACCTGATTTTACAGCCTTTTTTTTTGCCATGATTGTTAAGAGAACCCCTGAAGTTGTGAAATGAATCAAAGAGTTGTTTAGGTGAATGCAGCTTTCCTCGTTGATTTTGTAGCACCAGGACGTCACAATTGTCGTAAATACAGTCTGGTTACCTAGCTCCCTAATTTTGATACTGTGACTCTGGGGCCACTGCGAAGGTTGCAACTATGAGGATCAGTTGCTAGTCACCCTTTTTGTAACTTTGAACAGTCGCTAAACAGCGATAAGTTGAGGACTTCACGTACGCTTGAGAAAAAGTGGAACAAATTAAGGATCCTTTCTGCATGTTGTTTTTAATCTGCTGAAAGGCTTCCAAACTCTGCTCCTGAAACCCAAGTTAGATGAGAAAGGAAAGCCACAATGCCAGATGCTGAGGAACTTGAAATCTTAGCCTGATAGGTCACTTGGATAGGTCATCTGCAATTAATTAAATTCATTAAAAGAGCACCCTGCCTTCTGATATTTTGCGGGCGATTTCCAACAATCCCTGGCTAACATTGTCTTGATGACTTGCCTGGTCTTAAAGTTCAGAATGGTTGACCGAACAGCTATTATGGGAAAAGGCCAGGGACGGGTCAATGGGCATGATGGCTATTCTTGACCATCTCAAGAAGAATCTCTAAATTGGAAGGGAAATTGAATGAAACAACCCTAATTCTACCTGCCGAAGATTGGAGCAATGGAGAAATATTTGAAGAACAACAGATGCTAGGAGAAGTTCCCATACATGTAGTCCTGGAGTGGTTCATTTAGTGATGGATCCTTCCCTGGATACCTGGCTCCTGTCTTAGATGCATTAAAAAAACAAACTCAGGGGAAGCAGCTAATAAACAAACATGCTGCATTGGCAGAGGGGTACAATCAAGATCACGTGAAGTGTTAATACCACTTTATAAGACCTTGGTAAGGCCAGACTTGGAATTATTGCACCCAATTTTGGTCACCACAATGTAAAAAAGATGTTGAGACTTTGGAAAGAGTGCAGAGAAGACCAACAAAGATGATTAGGGGGACTGGAGGCTAAACCATATGAAGAACAGATGCTGGAATTGGTTATGTCTAGTTTAATGAAGAGAAGGACCAGGGGGCACATGATAGCAGTGTTCCAGTATCTCAGGGGCTGCCCCAAAGAAGAGGGAGTCAAGCTATTCTCCAAAGCCCCTGAAGGCAGGGCAAAAAGCGATGGATGGAAACTGACCAGAGAGAGAAGCAATTTGGAACTAAGGAGAAACTTCCTGACAATTAGAACAATTAATCAGTGGAACAACCTGCCTCCAGAAGCTGTGAATGCTCCAACACTGGAGGGTTTTAAGAAGAAATTGTACAACCATTTGTCTGAAATGGTATAAGGTCTCCTGGTTGAGCAGGGGGTTGGACTAGAAGACATCCAAGATCCCTCCTGACTCTATTCTATTATTCTGTTCTTCTGTTATTCTGTTGCGGGTGTTGTTATTCATCACTGGACGTTTTAAAGAAGAAATTGACAAACCATTTGTCTGAAATGGGTTAGGGTTTCCTGGGTGAGCAGGAGGTTGGACTGGAAGACCTCTGAGGTCCCTTCCAACTTATTCTGATTGTTTTTCCGGGGGGGGGGCTTAATCAATACTTATGAATGCATTCGTGCTGGTTTTCATGGCGGTCCGAACTGGTGCCTCAGCTTTCTAAGGTCAGATGAACTAGGAACACAAGATTAAGGAAAGCTTTTATCGAGATATCTGCAAGAGGAAAGTAAAAAGTTCAAGATGGCGGCAGCCATCTTGTTGATAAAAGTACCCCCTCCTGCTGCTTTTATATGCATCCCACATATTATTGTTATTAGATTCCTGTTTTATTCCATCATTATTACTTTACAAGTAACTCAAGGCGGTGGACAGGCCTAATAATTTTTCCTCCTCCTATTATCCTGACAACAACAACCCTGTAAGGTAGGCTGGGCTGAGAGTGAGGGACTAGCTCAGCCACACAGCTGAAAGTCACCCAACTGACTTTCATGCCTAAGGCTAGACTAGAACTCACCTTCTTTTGATCTTAAGAGGTATAGTTCCAAGAATTCCCCAGCCAACATGCTGGCTGGAGAATTCTAGGAGTTGAAGTCCAAGCAATTCTGGGAGTCGAAATCCAAGCATGCTGGCTGGAGAATTCTGGGAGTTGAAGTCCACACATCTTTATGTGGACATGGTTGACAAACACAACTCCAGAGAGAGTTGGGATATGTCCTAGAACAGTGATGGCGAACCTTTTAGAGAACAAGTGCTCAAACTGCAACCCAAAACCCACTTATGTATCATTATGTGCCGGATGGGCGGGGCACATTGGGTGGGTGTGGCCCATTGGGTGGGTGTCACCCATTGGGTGGGTGTGGGCAATTGGGTGGGTGTTGCCCATTGGGTGGGTATGGCCCATTGGGTGGGCGTGGCCCATTGGGTGGATGTTCTACAGTGGTAACGGCAGATTGGGTGGGACTAAAAAGTTCAATCAATCAATTCCAACTTTGCGAGATCTTTTTTTCCCAGCGAGAAGTTGAAACTGATTGATGAAACCTTTTTTTATTATTTTGCACATGGCGGCAGAGGCCTAAAGAGAAAAGGTTTTATAAAACCCAGCTGAAGGTTTAGGACTGGGGTGACAGCGCATGTGCCCACAGAGAGGGCTCTGCGTGCCACCTGTGGCACGTGTGCCATAGGTTCGCCACCACGGTCCTAGAACATACATTCAGATGCAGGGCAACTATTAGACATGATAGACTTCCGTATTGCACGACCCCATACAGATCTTGTCCGGGCTGTCTGCGTGCATATCTTCATGATTGCTGGTGGGGGTGAAGAAGCAATGGTTCCTTGAGAAATCCTTGATCTTTGAACATTACTTGAAAATCTCTGCCCACTAATATACTTGCTAAAGTTGTCTTGTTAGCTGAGACCTAAGAAGTCTCTTGTGTCCATACAACCTTTTGATTGCTACTGGTTTCCCTCTAAAGGCTTGTGAATTAAATATGCGTGGTCTGTTTTAAAAAGACACAGGTCAACAAATCCCTTATGAATCTAAGAACAGAGTATCAATGTCTTTCCTAATACATATCCACGGTGAGCAGATACATTCTTGGTCCTCCCAATGGTTAGTAACAGGCCCTGTGAAAATGTCAGACATTTTTGCAATTGTTATCACTAAATTAACCAGATTTTTTTTATCTTTACTGGATTCCCAGAACCATCCATGGACTTTAAAAGCAAGTACATACTTTAAAAAAGAGATTCAAAAACTTGAATCAGATAAGGAATGGTTGCTGGAATTGGGTAAGTTTACTTTAATGAAGAGAAGAACAAGGGGGGACATGATAGCAGCCTTCCAATATCTCAGGGGTTGCCCCAAAGAAGAGGCACTCAAGCTAGTCTCCAAAGCACCTGAAGGCAGGACAAGAAGCAATGGATGAAAACTAACCAAAGAGAAGCAACCTGGAACTAAGGAGAAATTTCCTGACCGAACAGGAATGAGATATGGCTGTTAAGTGAATCCCATTGATTTTGTGTGTCAGAAACTTGGTGGGAAGGTTACGAATGGGAATCACATGACCCAGGATGCTGCAACCCTTGTACATATATATGCCAGTTGCCAAGTGCCTGAATTTTGTTCATGTGACTACCGTATTTCCCCCAAAATAAGACCCAACCAAAATATAAGCCCTAGCACAGGGGTAAGCAACCTTGGCTCTTTTATGGCTTGTGGACTTCCAACTCCCAAAATTCCTGAGCCACCATGGCTCAGCTTGGAAACCTCTCCCTTTCCCCTCAGCATGGCTGGCTCAGGAATTCTGGGAGTTGAAGTCCACCAGTCATAAAGCGGCCTAGGTCAGGGGTAGGCAGCCTTGGCTCTTTTATGACTTGTGGACTTCAACTCCCAGAATTCCTGAGCCAGCATGGGGGAACTGTGGCCCCTTCATGACTCGTGGACTTCAACTCCCAGAATTCCTGAGCCAGCCTGGCTCAGCATGGAAACCTCTCCCTTTCCCCTCAGCATGGCTGGCTCAGGAATTCTGGGAGTTGAAGTCCACGAGCCATAAAAGAGCCAAGGTTGCCTACCCCTGCCCTAGCATGATTTTTCAGGATGCTCGTAATATAAGCCCTACCCCCAAAATAAGCCCCAGTTAAGATCTTCATCCAGACGGACACATTTAGTACCGCATTTCTCTGAATATAAGCCCTAACTGGAAAATAAGCGACTTTTGGAAAAAAATAATAATATAAGATCCGTTCTCATCTGCTGCGATGCTGCTGCGATAGTCATAAGTTTGAAAACTGAGCCTAAGTCATTTTTCCCCCCAGACGTGTTGTAACTTCGAACGTTCATTAAACAAACAGTTGTAAGGTGAGGACTATTTGTACCAGATGAAAACAAGGTACCAGGACTGGCTGGTCTGAGTTTTTTTGCCTGTAACAAGAAGCAAGATCGGCTTTCATCCGTCTATCCTGCAACACGTCCAACAGAAGCATGGGACCAAGGGATTTTACACCCTGATGTTGGGGAAGAACTGTCTGTACAGTTACTCCCCAACCTATGACCATAATTTATCCCCAAATTTTTCTTGCTAAGTGAGACAGTTGCTAAGTGAATTTTGCCCCATTTTAGGCATTTCTGGACACTGTTGTTCTATGAATCACTGCGGCTGTTCTGTTAAGTGAATTTGGCTTTTCTCATTAACTTTGCTTGTCAGAAGGTCGCAAAAGGGGATCACGTGACCCCGGGACTCTGCGACCGTCATAAATAGGAGTCAGTTTCTAAGCATCTGAATTTTAATGACGTGACCGTGAGGATGCTGCCATGGTCATAAGTGTGAAAAACGGTCATAATTCAACTTTTCCAGTGCCGTTATAACTTTGAACAGTCACTAAATGAGCTGTTGTAAGTCGAGGATTACATGTAAAGCAACAGCCCAGGAGAAGAATAGAATCAAGCTTATTGTAAGAGTGAAAAACAGTCCTAAGCTGCCTTTTTCAGTGGCATTGTAACTTTGAATGGTTAGTAAGTGAACTGTTGTAACGAGGACTTACAGCATCTTGATTTTCACGGGTGATTTTGTCTTCTCAGCTGCTCCCCCCACCCCCAATCTCACAACCGCCCAAGGTAATAAATTTGCAGAAAGCACACAAGACTTTGAATTAGATAGAACGCTCAATATTTTACTGACAAATGGGTGAAGGTCACCGGACAGCAGATGAGAAAAAGATGCTGGGCGAAGAGGCAATTGTGCTGCAAGCTGCCGGTGCCATCTCATTTTCCCCTTCATGGTCACACAGACTTTACATCTCAGCACTTAAGAAAGATGAAGTGTTTAAAATGTGTTGAGCTCTTAGGAACAAGCGGAGAAAATAAAAACGAAAAACGCTCTGCTCATAAGCCGTTTGCCAAGCGTACTTCAATAAAGGAAGTGGCATGTTTATACACACACACACACAAACACACACACAAACATACAACTTCTCTTGGCTGTTGAATACACACACACACACACACACACACACACACACATATGCAACTTCTCTTGGCTGTTGAATATGTGTGTGTGTGTGTGTGTGTGTGTGTGTGTGTTAAATGTTTGTTAAGCATTCAGAATACACTTGCTTAGTCCCAGACACGGGACAAATCTTATTTCCTGTTTCGGCCTAGCCCACAGGTCGGCAACCTGCGGCTCCGGAGCCACATGTGGCTCTTTGAGCCATCCCATGCAGCTCCCAGGCCTTCTCCCTCTGCCATGTTTACTTTTGGGGGGGGAAAAGTGGCACTAAAAAAAATTAATCAAATAAAACTTCTCACAATTTTTTTTTTGAAAAGTTTAAATTGATTGGTTGGCTTGTGGGACCACCCACAAACCTCTTTGTTTTTTTAACTGCACTTGGCAGAGTGGAGGAAGAGACGGGAGAACTAAAAAGGTGAGCAGATCTGCTGCCTTCGCCCCCCCCCCCTTCCTTCTCCTCGCCGTGACTAGCAGCCCCGGCGAGGGAGAAGGCGCGTCCCCCCCTTCCTTCTCCTCGCCGTGGTTAGCAGTCCCAGTGAGGGAGAAGGCGCGTCCCCCCTTCCTTCTCCTCGCCGTGGTTAGCAGCCCCGGCAAGGGAGAAGGCGCGTCCCCCCTTCCTTCTCCTATCTGGACCGAGATGCCCTACGTATGGTCACTCATGCACTCGTTACCTCCCGGATAGACTACTGCAATGCTGTCTACATGGGGCTGCTCTTGAAGACCACCCGGAGGCTCCAGCTGGTGCAGAATGCGGCCGCGCGGGTAGTGATGGGAGCATCCCGATACTCCCATATTACACCCCTCCTGCATGAGCTGCATTGGTTACCGGTTGTCTTCCGGGTGAGATTTAAGGTACCATACTTACCTTTAAAGCCCTACATGGCTTAGGCCCGGGATATTTGCAGGACCGTCTGCTGCCGGGGATGACTTCCCATCGCCCAGTGCGCTCACACAGAAAGGGCCTCTTCAGGGTGCCATCGGCCAGACAATGTCAGCTGGCGACCCCCAGGGGGAGGGCCTTCTCTGTGGGAGCGCCAGCCCTGTGGAACCAACTCCCCTTGGAGCTCCGGATGGCCCCAGATCTCCGGTCCTTTCGCCGCGACCTCAAAACTTTCCTTTTTCATCAGGCTGACCTGGACTGACAATAGGGATTTTAAAAATGTTTTAATTTTTAATTGTTTAGTTAATTTATTTTGGGGCTGTTTATTTAATTTCTCTTAACTTTTTTATTGTTGTTTTTATTGTTGTTAGCCTCCCTGAGTCCTTCGGGAGATAGGGCGGCATATGTCCCAAAAATAAATAAAATAAATAAATAAAGTAATAAAGGGAAGATAAAAATCTAATGGAGGGAAGGAAGGAAGGAAGGAAGGAAGGAAGGAAGGAAGGAAGGAAGGAAGGAAGGAAGGAAGGAAGGAAGGAAGGATAGAATAGAGGGAGGAGGAGGAGAAGAGAAAGGAAGGAAGATGCATCAAGCTGAAGGAAAGAGAAAGAAGGGAAGGGCAGAAGAACGCACGGAAAGGCATCTAGGTGAAGAAGAGAAGGAGGAAGGAAGGAACGAACCCAACATTAGTGCAAGCTGAAACTCTTACAAATCCTTAAAAATTAAAATGGGGAAAAAAGGAACAGAACAAAATGTTACAATCTCACACAGAAGCAAGAGGTGGGGGTGGGGGTGGGGGAATCAACTAGTAATTGTCAGAAAAGAGGCAGGCCGCCCAGCGTAAATTGGAAGATTTAAGCAGCGTGAAAGAAATAAACACAATGGAAAGTCCTAGAGCTATGGTAAACTCACCAGGAGCAAGGTCACCTGGAGGCTGAGTAAGTCATCTCTTTAGAAAAGGGCAGAGTTAAAACAAACAAAGATAGCCAGCTGCACCAGAAAATGGATTACAAAGGGGTTTTCTAAGGCTCTGAAAAAAGCATGCGAGCATGGCCTTGGGCAGACAGAAGGGAGCACCATTATGGAAAAGGTCTCTCAGCCCACAGAAAGAAAAAAAAGGGTGTGGGAAGTATTTCAGGACGGACCTCTCTAGTTTTCCAGAGAGTAAAAGGATAGAGGGGAGAAAGAACTATTTTCCAATGAATTCTCCAGCCCCCCTGAAGGCAGGACAAGAAGTAACAGATGGAAACTAATCAAGGAGAGAAGCAACCTAGAACTAAGGAGAAACTTCCTGACAGTCAGAACAATTAGCCAGTGGAACCGCCTGCCTCCAGAAGCTGTGAATGCTCCAACATTGGAAGTTTTTAAGAAGAGACTGGACAGCCCTTTGTCTGAAATGGTATAGGGTTTCCTGCCAGAGCAGGGGGTTAGACTAGAAGACCTCCAAGGTCCCTCCTGACTCTATTCTGTTATTCTGCTATTCTGATGTTCTGTTATTCTATTTTTCTCTTATTTTGCTATTCTGCTATTTGGTTTTTCTACTATTCTGCTATTGCATTATTCTGTTATTCTGTATTCTGCTATTCCATTTTTCTGTTATTCTGCTATTCCATTTTTCTGTTATTCTGCTGTTCTGTTATTCTGCTATTCTGTTATTCTGCTATTCCATTTTCCTGTTATTCTGCTATTCCATTTTTCTGTTAATCTGCTATTCTGCTATTCTGCTATTCTGCTGCTCTGCTATTCCATTTTTCTGTTATTCTGCTATTCTGTTATTCTGCTAATCTGCTATTCCATTTTTCTGTTATTCTGCTATTCCATTTTTCTGTTATTCTGCTATTACGTTATTTTGCTATTCTGTTATTCTGCTATTCCAATATTCTTATTCTGTTATTCTGCTATTCCATTTTTCTGTTATTCTGCTATTCTGTTATTCTGCTATTCCATTTTTCTGTTATTCTGCTATTTTGTTATTCTGCTATTCTGCTATTCCATTTTTATGTTATTCTGTTATTCTGCTATTCTATTTTTCTGTTATTCTGCTATTATATTATTCTGCTATTCTGTTATTCTGCTATTCCATTTTTCTGTTATTCTGCTATTCTGTTATTCTGCTATTCCATTTTTTTGTTATTCTGCTATTTTGTTATTCTGCTATTCCATTTTTATGTTATTCTGTTATTCTGCTATTCCATTTTTCTGTTATTCTGCTACTCTGTTATTCTGCTATTCCATCTTTCTGCTATTCTGCTATTCTGTTGTGGGTGCTTCATCACTGGAGGTTTTTAAGAAGAAACTGGACAGCCATTTGTCCAGAATCGTACAGCGTCTCCTGATTGAACAGGAGTTAGACTAGAAGACCTCCAAGGTCCCTTCTCACTCTGTTCCTCTGCTACAGGTAGTCCTCAATATTCATCAGCTCATTTACTGACCATTCAAAGTTAAATGCAATTGAAAAAAATGCTATATGACCACTTTTCACACTTATGACTGTTGCAGCATTTACATTCAGATATTTGACAACTTGTTGATATTTTAGTGACCTATGACCGGTTTTCACACTTATGACCATTGCAGCATCCCCATGGTCAGTTGATTTATATTCAGATGCTTGACCATTGATTCACATTTATGATGGTTGCAGAGTCCGAGGGTCTCGTGATCCGCCTCTGCAAATTTTGGACAAGCAAAGTCAATGGGAGAAGCCAGATTCACTGAGTTACTAACTTAACAACTGCAGTGACTCACCTAAGAATGGTGGCAAGAAAGGCTCTGAAATGCAGCAAAATTCACTTAATAACTATCTCGCTTAGCAACAGAAGTTTTGGGTATAAGTCGAGGACTACCTATAATAACCGCCAATACCAGGAAGTGCACTCCAGTTTTATATATATATATATATATATATATATATATATATATATATATATATATATATATATATATATATATATATATATATGTGTGTGTGTGTGTGTGTGTGTGTGTGTGTGTGTATGTGTGTATATATATATATATATATATATATGTATATGTATATGTATATGTGTATGTATATGTGTATGTATATGTGTATATATATATATATGTGTGTGTGTGTGTGTGTGTGTGTGTTTGTGTGTGTGTGTGTGTGTGTGTTTTCTGAGGTTTTTGCAGGTGTTTCTATGTGGATCTTTGGTCATTCGGGTTTTTTCCCCGCGTAGAATTGAAGGTGTAGGCGCAACGTTTTGGCGGAATCCCATCCGTCATCATCAGGCTGGTGGCTTCAGCTTCCTTCTTCTGGGAGAAGCATGTGGTAGTGGCTGTTTGTTCCTCTTTTTAAACTGCCAGAGGGGGTGTGTTCTGTGGGTGGAGGTGTGCTCTGATTCGGTGGGGGATTAGGTGTGTTCTGATTGGGTGGGAGTGTGTTTTGAATGGTGGGTGTGTTCTGATTGGGTGGGGGTGTGTTTTGAGTGGATGGGCTGGTCTCAGCTGCCAGCCTTAGGCCTGAGCTGGTGAGTTGTGCTGCTTTTGTTCGGCTTCGTGTTTGTGGTGGTGCCATGTTTTTATAGTGGGTGTCAGTTTGCTTATTGTGTGGTTTGGAGGGGTTTAAAGTGGCTGATGTTGCAGCTGTAGTAAGGTTTCTGTTTTGTGGTTGTGCGTCGTTATCATTGTGGGTTCGGATTTGCTTTTTGAATGGTTGTGTGGTGGTGATGTCATGTGATGTTATCATGAGTTTGGGTCTGGTATCATTCTTGGTGGTTGGGACTCGTCTGTCAATCAAGGCGGGTTTCCAAATGGCTGGTAGGCGAGAGGTATCATCTCGTTTGTTCATGCTGTGGGGGTGTTTTATTCAGTTGTTAAAATGTTCAATTTGGCGATAGTTTTGGTTTTTTTAAAATCAATTTCATGTCCCGTGGCTTCAAAGTGTTGGACCAGGGATGAAGTTTGTTCTCCCTTTCTGAGTGAGTTTTTGTGCTCTTCAATGCGTGCACTTATTCTTCTGTTGGTCTGTCCGATGTATGTGGTGGGGCAGGTGGTGCATGGGATTTCGTATACTCCTTGGTTTTCTAACCCAATTATGTCTTTGGGGTTTCTTAGGATGGTGGATATTTTTCTGTCTGTGTAGAATGCTGTTTTGATGTTGTGTTTTTGGAGGACCTTGCTGATTCTGTCTGTGGTCCCTTTTAAGTATGGGAGGAGGGCTTTGCCATTTTCTTGTTCTCTGTCTTGGGTTTTTGTGGGTGTCTCTCTTTGGATTAAGTTGGTAATTGTGTTTCTTTGGAATCCATTGGCTGTTAGTACATTAGTGAGAGTGTGTAGTTCGGTTTTTAGGTGTTGTTCATCAGCTAGGTGTTTTGTTCTGGAGATGAGTGTCTTGGCTACGGAGTTGATCTGTGCTGGGTGGTGGTGTGAGAGTGCGTTCAGATAGCGGTTTGTGTGTGTTTTTTTATGGTAGATAGTGTGTCCTAGGGAGCCGTTGGATTTCTTGTAGACTAAGACATCAAGGAAGGGAAGTTGATTGTTAGCTTCTGTTTCCATGGTGAATTGTATTTTGGGGTGTAGGCTATTGAGGTGTGTGAGGAAGTCATCCAGTTTTTCTTTGCTGTGTGGCCAGATTACGAAGGTGTCATCTACAGGAGGAGGAGGAGGAGGAGGAGGAGGAGGAGGAGGAAGAAGAAGAAGAAGAAGAAGAAGAAGAAGAAGAAGAAGAAGAAGAAGAAGAAGAAGAAGAAGAAGAAGAAGAAGAAGGGAAAGAACAAGGACTGTAGGAAAGATGATTACAACCATATAATTAAAAACTGTTGTTTGTTGGCCTAGAAATTTCAGCCTCGTATTACAACCACTTTCTCACAGGGTTGTTTGAATCAGTTTTTGGCCCCCAGGACATCCCTGATGCGAAGGCAGTTGTGATAACAAAATTGTTCTTAGAGAAAAGGACTTTATGCTTTTTTTTTTTCTTCCTGGGGTGGGGGGATATTTCTCCTGCATTTTATGGAGATGTTCTTTTCTCCAGAAGCTCTGGAAGACCAACCTGTCTGTCAGAAGTCAGCCTAGCATGGTTAGCAACACAGCCGTTGTGTCAAGTGACCTCTTGTAGGCCAAATGATAACAGCTTCTTCTGAGATTTCTTCACTAGTTTCACTCGCTGGAGTTTTGTTACCTGATCAGTGGCGTTTCCAAAACATCTCTCTGCCTTGTGAAGCTGTGCAGGCATCTCATTTCTGTTTTATTCTGTTTTGTTCCCTAAAGGACTCTTTGGCTTCTGGCTAAGCAGGTAATCCTCGGATTCAGATAGAATGCCACAGAAAAAAATGATATAATAATAATAATAATAATAATAATAATAATAATAATAATAATAATAATAATAATAATAATAAGAAGAAGAAGAAGAAGAAGAAGAAGAAGAAGAAGAAGAAGAAGAAGAAGAAGAAGAAGAAGAAGAAGAAGAAGAAGAAGAAGAAGAAGAAGTAGTTGGATGGGACCTTGGAGGTCTTCTAGTCCAACCCCCGCTCAGGCAGGAAACCCTATACCATTTCAGACAAATGGCTGTCCAGTCTCTTCTTAAAAACTTCCAGTGTTGAAGCATTCACAGCTTCTGGTGGCAGGTTGTTCCACTGGTTAATTGTTCTAACTGTCAGGAAGTTCCAGGTTGCTTCTCTCCTTGATGAATTTCCATCCATTGCTTCTTGTCCTGCCTTTGGGCTCTTTGCAGAATAGCTTGACTCCCTCTTCTTTGGGGCAGCCCCTGAGATACTTGAACACTGCTATCATGTCCCCCCTCGCCCTTCTCTTCATTAAATAAGACATACCCAATTCCAGCAGCCGTTCCTTGTATGTTTTATCCTCCAGTCCCCTAATCATCTTTGTTGCTCTTCTCTGCACTCTTTCTAGAGTCTCGACATCTTTTTTTACATCGTGGTGACCAAACCTGGATACTGTATTCCAAGTATGGCCTTGTAAAGTGGTATTAACACTTCACACGATGTTGATTCTATCCCTCTGTTAATGCAGCCTAGCACTGTGTTGGCTTTTTTGGCAGCTGCAGCACACGGCTGGCTCATATCTAAGTGATCGTCCACTAGGACTCCAAGATCCCTCTCACAGTTACTGCTATTGAGCAAGGTACCCCCTACACTATACCTGTATGTTTGGTTTTTCTTGCCTAAGTGTAGAATCTGATGACCTTATGACCGTTTTTCACACTTAATGACTGTCACAGCATCCCCCTGGTCACATGATCTAAATTCAGACACCTGGCAACTGACTCATAATTATGATGGTTGCAGAGTCCGAGGGTCTCGTGATCCGCCTCTGCAAATTTTGGACAAGCAAAGTCAATGGGAGAAGCCAGATTCACTGAGTTACTAACTTAACAACTGCAGTGACTCACCTAAGAATGGTGGCAAGAAAGGCTCTGAAATGCAGCAAAATTCACTTAATAACTATCTCGCTTAGCAACAGAAGTTTTGGGTATAAGTCGAGGACTACCTATAATAACCGCCAATACCAGGAAGTGCACTCCAGTTTTATATATATATATATATATATATATATATATATATATATATATATATATATATATATATATATATATATATATATATATGTGTGTGTGTGTGTGTGTGTGTGTGTGTGTGTGTATGTGTGTATATATATATATATATATATATATGTATATGTATATGTATATGTGTATGTATATGTGTATGTATATGTGTATATATATATATGTGTGTGTGTGTGTGTGTGTGTGTGTGTTTGTGTGTGTGTGTGTGTGTGTGTTTTCTGAGGTTTTTGCAGGTGTTTCTATGTGGATCTTTGGTCATTCGGGTTTTTTCCCCGCGTAGAATTGAAGGTGTAGGCGCAACGTTTTGGCGGAATCCCATCCGTCATCATCAGGCTGGTGGCTTCAGCTTCCTTCTTCTGGGAGAAGCATGTGGTAGTGGCTGTTTGTTCCTCTTTTTAAACTGCCAGAGGGGGTGTGTTCTGTGGGTGGAGGTGTGCTCTGATTCGGTGGGGGATTAGGTGTGTTCTGATTGGGTGGGAGTGTGTTTTGAATGGTGGGTGTGTTCTGATTGGGTGGGGGTGTGTTTTGAGTGGATGGGCTGGTCTCAGCTGCCAGCCTTAGGCCTGAGCTGGTGAGTTGTGCTGCTTTTGTTCGGCTTCGTGTTTGTGGTGGTGCCATGTTTTTATAGTGGGTGTCAGTTTGCTTATTGTGTGGTTTGGAGGGGTTTAAAGTGGCTGATGTTGCAGCTGTAGTAAGGTTTCTGTTTTGTGGTTGTGCGTCGTTATCATTGTGGGTTCGGATTTGCTTTTTGAATGGTTGTGTGGTGGTGATGTCATGTGATGTTATCATGAGTTTGGGTCTGGTATCATTCTTGGTGGTTGGGACTCGTCTGTCAATCAAGGCGGGTTTCCAAATGGCTGGTAGGCGAGAGGTATCATCTCGTTTGTTCATGCTGTGGGGGTGTTTTATTCAGTTGTTAAAATGTTCAATTTGGCGATAGTTTTGGTTTTTTTAAAATCAATTTCATGTCCCGTGGCTTCAAAGTGTTGGACCAGGGATGAAGTTTGTTCTCCCTTTCTGAGTGAGTTTTTGTGCTCTTCAATGCGTGCACTTATTCTTCTGTTGGTCTGTCCGATGTATGTGGTGGGGCAGGTGGTGCATGGGATTTCGTATACTCCTTGGTTTTCTAACCCAATTATGTCTTTGGGGTTTCTTAGGATGGTGGATATTTTTCTGTCTGTGTAGAATGCTGTTTTGATGTTGTGTTTTTGGAGGACCTTGCTGATTCTGTCTGTGGTCCCTTTTAAGTATGGGAGGAGGGCTTTGCCATTTTCTTGTTCTCTGTCTTGGGTTTTTGTGGGTGTCTCTCTTTGGATTAAGTTGGTAATTGTGTTTCTTTGGAATCCATTGGCTGTTAGTACATTAGTGAGAGTGTGTAGTTCGGTTTTTAGGTGTTGTTCATCAGCTAGGTGTTTTGTTCTGGAGATGAGTGTCTTGGCTACGGAGTTGATCTGTGCTGGGTGGTGGTGTGAGAGTGCGTTCAGATAGCGGTTTGTGTGTGTTTTTTTATGGTAGATAGTGTGTCCTAGGGAGCCGTTGGATTTCTTGTAGACTAAGACATCAAGGAAGGGAAGTTGATTGTTAGCTTCTGTTTCCATGGTGAATTGTATTTTGGGGTGTAGGCTATTGAGGTGTGTGAGGAAGTCATCCAGTTTTTCTTTGCTGTGTGGCCAGATTACGAAGGTGTCATCTACAGGAGGAGGAGGAGGAGGAGGAGGAGGAGGAGGAGGAAGAAGAAGAAGAAGAAGAAGAAGAAGAAGAAGAAGAAGAAGAAGAAGAAGAAGAAGAAGAAGAAGAAGAAGAAGGGAAAGAACAAGGACTGTAGGAAAGATGATTACAACCATATAATTAAAAACTGTTGTTTGTTGGCCTAGAAATTTCAGCCTCGTATTACAACCACTTTCTCACAGGGTTGTTTGAATCAGTTTTTGGCCCCCAGGACATCCCTGATGCGAAGGCAGTTGTGATAACAAAATTGTTCTTAGAGAAAAGGACTTTATGCTTTTTTTTTTTCTTCCTGGGGTGGGGGGATATTTCTCCTGCATTTTATGGAGATGTTCTTTTCTCCAGAAGCTCTGGAAGACCAACCTGTCTGTCAGAAGTCAGCCTAGCATGGTTAGCAACACAGCCGTTGTGTCAAGTGACCTCTTGTAGGCCAAATGATAACAGCTTCTTCTGAGATTTCTTCACTAGTTTCACTCGCTGGAGTTTTGTTACCTGATCAGTGGCGTTTCCAAAACATCTCTCTGCCTTGTGAAGCTGTGCAGGCATCTCATTTCTGTTTTATTCTGTTTTGTTCCCTAAAGGACTCTTTGGCTTCTGGCTAAGCAGGTAATCCTCGGATTCAGATAGAATGCCACAGAAAAAAATGATATAATAATAATAATAATAATAATAATAATAATAATAATAATAATAATAATAATAAGAAGAAGAAGAAGAAGAAGAAGAAGAAGAAGAAGAAGAAGAAGAAGAAGAAGAAGAAGAAGAAGAAGAAGAAGAAGAAGAAGTAGTTGGATGGGACCTTGGAGGTCTTCTAGTCCAACCCCCGCTCAGGCAGGAAACCCTATACCATTTCAGACAAATGGCTGTCCAGTCTCTTCTTAAAAACTTCCAGTGTTGAAGCATTCACAGCTTCTGGTGGCAGGTTGTTCCACTGGTTAATTGTTCTAACTGTCAGGAAGTTCCAGGTTGCTTCTCTCCTTGATGAATTTCCATCCATTGCTTCTTGTCCTGCCTTTGGGCTCTTTGCAGAATAGCTTGACTCCCTCTTCTTTGGGGCAGCCCCTGAGATACTTGAACACTGCTATCATGTCCCCCCTCGCCCTTCTCTTCATTAAATAAGACATACCCAATTCCAGCAGCCGTTCCTTGTATGTTTTATCCTCCAGTCCCCTAATCATCTTTGTTGCTCTTCTCTGCACTCTTTCTAGAGTCTCGACATCTTTTTTTACATCGTGGTGACCAAACCTGGATACTGTATTCCAAGTATGGCCTTGTAAAGTGGTATTAACACTTCACACGATGTTGATTCTATCCCTCTGTTAATGCAGCCTAGCACTGTGTTGGCTTTTTTGGCAGCTGCAGCACACGGCTGGCTCATATCTAAGTGATCGTCCACTAGGACTCCAAGATCCCTCTCACAGTTACTGCTATTGAGCAAGGTACCCCCTACACTATACCTGTATGTTTGGTTTTTCTTGCCTAAGTGTAGAATCTGATGACCTTATGACCGTTTTTCACACTTAATGACTGTCACAGCATCCCCCTGGTCACATGATCTAAATTCAGACACCTGGCAACTGACTCATAATTATGATGGTTGCAGCATCCCTGGGGGCGGGGGTCACGTGATCCCCTTTTGCGCCCTTCTGACAAGCAAAGTCTATGTGGAAGCCAGGGTCACTTAACAACCATGTTGTTAACAATTGCAGCGATTTGCTTAAGAACTGTGGCAAGAAAGGTCATAAAATGGGAGAAAAATCACTTAACAACTGTTAAGTGACAGAAATTTTGGGTTCCATTTGGTGTTTTAATTTGGCAAAGGTTATAATGGCTGGAGCTGCAAGTAAAATGAGATTTTATTTTAATTGCTTCATTGGTTTATCTTTTAAAATGTCCACCAGGATCTGGATTTTTATAAGCCCTTGTGTATTTGGACATTACAGATAGTCCTCAGCTTATGACTACAAGTGAGCCCAAAATTTCTGTTGCTAAGCGAGGTAGTTATTAAGTGAGTTTTGACTTAATAAGTCAAAGTGAATTAAGTGAATCACTGCTGTTGTTAAGTTAGTAACACCGTTGTAAAGTGAAACTGGCTCCCCCCATTGAGTTTGCTTGTCAGAAGGTCGCAAACGGGGATCATGTGACCCCATAACATTGCAACTGTCATAAGTACGAGTCAGTGTCCAAGTCTCTGAATTCTGATCGCGTGACCATGGGGATGGCTGCAACAGTCGTAAGTGTGAAAAACTGTCGTAAGTCACTTTTTTCAGTGCCCTTGTAACTTCGAATCGTCATTAAATGAACGTAAGTTGAACACTACATGTGTTTATCACCGTTGTCGTGAACAAACAAGAGAAAAAAGCATCCCATTTGTTTGGAAATTCAAATTCAGGCAAGGAAACCTGGGAATTATGTGAACAACATTGCAAGATATAACAGGTGTCTGGCAATGTGGATGTATGTTATTATCTTTTTGTTGTTGTTGTAAATTCACAGTTAATATAGCTGAAACACTTTGTCCTTGTAGATTTTGTGATGGGCCACATATTTTACTAACAGTTGTGGTATATTTTTTCCAAGGTCATATCCGCACTCTTCTAAGTTACTTGGGTTAACTCAGCTGTAGATAGTCCTCAGGTTATGACCACGACTGAGATCAGAATTCCTGTTGCTAAGAAAGGCGGTTGTTAAGTGAATCAACCACAATTTTACAACTTTTCCTGCCTTAGACATAATGAAAGCTGACTGGGTGATTTTGGGGCCAATCTCCAAGAGACGGTGAGTTAGTGAGACTAGAACTCACCGTCTCCTGCTGATTGATCCAATGTCACCCAGCCGGTTTTCATTCCTATGGCAGGACTAGAATTTGCCACCTCCTCCTGGTGATGGTCGCCCAGTTGCCTTAAAGTAGTGACATGGTTGTTAAGTGGAACTGGCTTCCCCCATTGACTTTCCTTGTCTGAAGTACTGTCACAAGCACATGTCAGTTGCCAAGCATCCGAATTTTGATCACGTGATCACAGGGATGCTGCAACGGTCAAAAGTGTCGTAACTGTCGGGGACTAATTGCATAAGTTTTGGCTCTCTGTTTTGTTCTCCGCATTGTAACCCAAGAAAACAATCAAAAACTGACCTGCTTCTCAAAGGTTTTGATGTTCAAAACCTTGCCAACATTTTCTCTCCCCTGGAAATTTTAAATTCCCTTTCTGCCCACTGAAATTTTGTGCCGAAATCCCACAGCAACATCTATCAGGCCTGGTGTGGAAAATTAAACAGTTTCTCCCTCCGTCCAATCAACTAATTATCCAGAATGAACTTCCCTCTCGTTTTTCACCTTTCGCTGTTTTCTAGCTGCGAAAGCAACAAAAACAAATTAGGAGTCCCTTGGGGCTGGAGGCACACAAATTCTTTTCCCTAACTACAGGTATTCCTCAACATACGACCACAAGTCAGCCCAACATTTCCGTTGCTAAGTGAGATGGTTGTTCAGTGAGTTTTTGCCCCATTTTACCACCTTTCTTCCCACAGTCGTTAAGCGAATCTCTGCAATTAACGTGGTTGCTAAGTGAATCAGCTTCCCCATTGACTTCACTTGTCGGAACGTCACAAAAGGGGATCATGCAGCTTCAGGACACTGCAACCATCAAACGTTATCAAACATCCGACTTTTGATCACATGACCACTTTTTTTTCAGTGCTGTTGTAACTTCGAACAGTCACTAAACGAACTCAAGGACTATCTGTGATGAATGAGGAATTTTAGGGAGCTGTCCATGGTCCTGCTTCCTTAGCCTTGCAAATCGCCACTCCAGGTAGTCCTTGACTTACAACTGTTCATTTAGTGACTGTTGGAAGTTGCAACGGCCACCGGCAAAAGAGGCTTACAACCACACTTACAATGGTTGCAGCATCCTCACAACTACAATAATTAGAAAACTGAAATCATTTGCCTTTCAGGTTTGAGGGATAAAAAGCTTGAAAGAAAATTTGGAACTTATATATGTCGGTAGCAGCGAGAATCTTGCACAGACAGTCCTCAACTCACAAGCACTTGTTTAGTGACCATTTGAAGTTACAACGGCACTGGAAAACGTGACTTATGACCGTTTTCCACACTTAACGACTGTTGTGGCCTCTTCGTGTGATCAAAATTCAGAGCTTGGCCACCGTGAAGATGTAGGATGGTGGTCCTCAATGTACAATAACAATTCAGCCCAAAGTTTTTGTTGCTAAGCAAGACATTTGCTAAGTGAGTTTTGCCCTATGTTACAGCCTTGCTGGCCACAGGTGTTAAGTGAATCACTGCAGTTGTTAAGTTAGTAAGATGGGTTGTTAAGTGAATCTGGCTTCCCCATTGATTTTGCTTGTCAGAAGGTCAGAAAAGGGGATCACGTGATCCCGGGACATTGCAACCGTCATAAATATGAGTCAGTTGCCAACTGTCTGAATTTTGATCACATGACCAAGGAGATGCTGCAATGGTCATAAGTTACTTTTTTCAGTGATGTTGTAACTTGGAATGGTCACTAAACAAATTGGCTGTAAGTAGAGGACTGCTCATTTATAAGATAGTGACAGAGTCCCAGGGCTACATGATCTCTATTGGCATCCTTCCCATCCATCTCCCAGGAAGCTGAGTCAATGGGAGGGAGACTCGCTTAATGACTGCCTGATTCACTTAACAACTGCAGGGATTTGCCTAACCACCATGGCAAAAAAGATCACAAAATCTAGAATAACTTACTTAACAACTGCCTTGCTTACCAGCGGAAGTTCTGGTCCCAGTTGTGGTTGTAAGTCAAGGATGAGATCTATCTTCATGACTTGGGGAATCTGTCTCGCCAAGGTGTTTCCAGGCAGCTGAGATCTCCAGCACTTTAATGCCAGCCAACTTTTTTCTTGAAATCTCCCAGAAGGTACAAAAAATCAGCAAAAAGCTGCTTAAAAATGCAGCGTGTAAAACTAAGCCACACTTAAACAAACCCAGATCTCAGCCATTCTCAGTTTTAATGAAGGGTTAAAATGGGGCTTTGCATTTTGTAATCTGTTGATTTTAATTAAATGCATTGCACATTAATCCATTTTTCATCAGCCAAAGGTTTATTTTTATGACTTTCTCTTCCCAATCTCTCCCCTACCATCCATCTCTGGAAATCCTGATTTAGTGTAACAGCACAGACATTTAAAAACCACATCCACAATTAATTGTTGTGCTTTCATTAAGCAACCACTTGATGCAAATTCTCCAGACTGGTGTGCAAAAATACCGGGTAGCAATTCCACTGTTGCTTCTATACAAGCCTGGTGTGTTTGCCTCTGTGTGTGTGTGTGTGTGTGTGTGTGTGTGTGTGTGTGTGTGTTTCAGAGACAGACCCAAAATTTCTAATGAGTAGAAGTTCTCATAAATACAAAGTGTTTTGTTTCCTGTAGAATTGTGCAAAGGTTCAACTTGGCAATGTGATTCCCAAGCCTCAATAATCCAAAAATTAAATCAGAAAGTGAGTTTCAATGGCAAATCTATCTTGATCCCCCCCACACACACACACACATACACAAAGTCAATCGGATGGTATGAACATCTGTGTGCGTGTCCAGAAATGGCGTTTTGCAAGTCAGGTTAGAAATTCCCATTCAATTCAACCTGTTGGTCAAGTGAAATTCAACGTCACCACTGAATGGATTTAAATTTCCAAACTGATCTGAGTTGCCATAGAGAAACAATCTCTCCTTACTTGAGTTATTATTGTTATTTTGCCTGATCTGCACAAAGGACATTTCTCTCCTTCTTCATGTTCTTCCTCAATAGTCCTTGACTTACAACCATTCATTTAGTAACCGTTGGAAGTTGCAAAGCACTGAAAAACGTGACTTATGATCGGTTTTACACTCATGACTCACGATCACGTGATCATAATTTCAGGCGCTTGGCAACTGGCACCTAGTAATGACAGTTGCGGTGTCCCGGGGTAACGTGATCTCCTTTTGAAACCCCACCCAGCCATCTTCCAACAAGCGAAGTCAACAGGGAAAGCCAGATTCACTTAACGACTGCAGGATTCACTTAACAACCGTGGCAAAAAAAAAGTTCATAAATTGGGATGCAACTCGCTTAGCTACTTCCTTGCTTGGCCACGGAAACGTCGAGGTCCAAAATTGTGGTCGTAAGTCGAGGACTACCGACAATCAGGTTCTTCTCTGAAGTTATTTAGGTGCCATTAGAAGGAAAATGTGAAGGGGAAAACAGAAGATAATCTGGTGGGCTTTTTTTTGTTTGTTCGATTTGTTCCCCGTTCTTCCTTTGCAGGCTCTTTGCTTTTCGAGCGGAGGAACTATATTACATTTCGCCCAATTTTCTATCACCCGGCTAGATTTTTTCTTCCACAGAAGCCATGGCTATTATTCCCTGTTTCCTTTGAAAAGGCAGAATGTCAGCAGCTGTCTAGGAAACTCTAGCACCATGGAGATGCATTCATTCCCAGCACATCAGCCAGCGCTGCAGGAGACAATTTCCTAGCAAAAGTCATTACAGGCCCAGCCTGACTGAGGAAGCTTGAACTGGTGCAGAGGGAAGGGAAAACACGCAGCGGAGAAGGACCCAGAGGGGGTGGAAATCTGATTTATTGAAAAGAAGTCTAGGCAAGGCAGTTCCGCTTATGGTCAGTAGGGGGAGCAAGGTGCCGCAGACCTCTGCTCTGCTTTTTAGAGAAGATTTTAAACAAGTTTTTATATTGCCAGCGTAATGGAAATGGTAAGTGAGAGCCAGCCTAGTGGTGAAGGCATCAGGCTAGAAGCCAGAAGATGGCGAGTTCTAGTTCTGCCATAGGCAGAAAAGCCATTTGGGAGACCTTGGGCCAATCACCGGGAGACCAGGAGTTCCAGTCGTGACAATTGGCTGGAGGATTTGGAGCCAATCACTAGGACAGGGCTAGGCAACCTCGACTCTTTTATTGTGTTTTTTTTAATCCCATTTATATCCCGCCCTTCTCCGAAGACTCAGGGCGGCTTACAAGCTTAGCAGTAGCCTTCATTCTATCTATATGCCTGCTTATTAGGGCTTTCACACACACCCCAAGCGGCATTATTACAAAGTCAGCTTATTGCCCCCAACAATCTGGGTCCTCATTTTACCTACCTGGGAAGGATGGAAGGCTGAGTCAACCTTGAGCCTGGTGGGACTCGAACCTGCACTAATTGCAGGCAGCTGGTGTTACTTAAGGAGGCATTAGCCCACTGCTCCACCAAGGCTCCCAGAGTCCATGAATCATAAAAGAGCCGAGGTTGCCTACCCCTGCAGTAGGAGATGGGGAGTTCTAGTCCCGCCTTAGGAACGAAAGCTGACTGGATGACTTTGGGCCAATCACTGGGAGACGGGGAGTTCTAGTCCTGCCTTAGCCATGAAAGCCGGCTGGGTGATTTTGGGCCAATCAATAGGAGACTGTGAGTTCTAGTCCTGCCTTAGCCATGAAAGTCAGCTGGGTGGCTTTGGGCCAATCAGTGGGAGACTGGGAGTTCTAGTTCTACCTTAGGCATGAAAGTCAGCTGGGTGACTTTGGGCCACTCATTCTCTTAGCCCAGCTGACCTCTCAGGGTTGTCGTTGTTGTGGGGAAGACAGGAGGAGGAAGGAGCATCATGGGTGTTCACGGCCTTGAATTATTTATAAAAATGACATGGGTGGGATATAAATAGGTACATAAATAGAATATTCCTATGCCATTTTTTATGTTAATGTTATTACTTTGATGCTGCTGTTGGCAACTGAAAACGAAGTAGCGATTTTTTTTAAGAAAAAAAATATCTCATTTTACGTGCCTTTCAGGCAGTCCTCAACTTACAACCATTCACTTAGAAACCATTTGAAGTTACCGTGGAGTTGTAGCGAAAGGCGACTGACCAGTGGTTCTCACACTTAATGGCCAATCTCTTCAAGGTCACATGATCACAACCTGGGCACTTGGCAACCATCTCTCCTTCATGATGGTCACAGCAACCTGGGGTCACAATAATTGTTGTTTGCCAACTTCCCAGCCAGCTTCCAACAAACAAGATCAATGAGGGAAGCCAGACTCATGTAACAACCTCAACAAAAAAAAAAGGGGGGGGAGATGTTGTAAAATTGGATACTGTCACCTGATAGTTCACTTAACAACTGCGTTGTGTAGCAAGGGATGTCCTGGTTCTGCTTGTGGTTGCAAAGTGAGGATTATGGCTGTCTTGGGCTCTTCCTTCCTCCTCTTTGAATTCTACCATTTCTCTAGTCTTATTCCACGCATTTCGACATTAGATGTAGTCCGTGACTTATGGCCACAACTGATCCCTGAATTTCCATTGCTATTCAAGACTGTTGTTGTGAGTTTTGCCGCATCGCGAGTTTTTCCCCATTGTTTTGCCAATTGTGGGGGCTCCATCACTGGAGGTTTTTAAGAAGAGATTGGTCATCCATTTCTCTGAAATGGTATAGGATCTCCTGCTTGAGCAGGGGGCTGGACTAGAAGACCTCCAAGGTCCCTTCCAGCTCTATTCTGTTCTGTTCTGTTCTGTTCCATTCCATTCCATTCGATTTCGTTCCATTCTATTGTTTTTCTTTTCTTTTCTTTTCTTTTCTTTTCTTTTCTATTCTATTCTATTCTATTCTATTCTATTCTATTCTATTCTATTCTATTCTATTCTATTCTATTCTATTCTATTCTATTCTATTCCATTCCATTCTATTCTATTCTATTCTATTCTATTCCATTCCATTCTATTATTCTGTTCTGTTCTGTTCTGTTCTATTCTATTTTCTATTCTATTTTCTATTCTATACTGTTCTGTTCTATTCTATTCTATTCTATTCAGTTCTGTTCTGTTCTGTTCTATTCTATTCTCTTCTATTTTCTATTCTATTTTCTATTCTATTTTCTATTCTATTCTATTCTATTCTATTCTATTCTATTCTATTCTATTCTATTCTATTCTATTCCCTATAAAGATTCTATTCTATTCTATTCTATTCTATTCTATTCTATTCTATTCTATTCTATTCTATTCTATTCTATTCTATTCCCTATAAAGATTCTATTCTATTCTATTCTATTCTACTCTATTCTATTCTATTCTATTCTATTCTATTCTATTCTATTCTATTCTATTCTATTCTATTCTATTCTATTCTATTCTATTCCATTCCCTATAAAGATTCTATTCTATTCTATTCTATTCTATTCTATTCTATTCTATTCTATTCTATTCTATTCTATTCTATTCTATTCTATTCTATTCGATCCCATTCCATTATTTATTACTCTATACCCGTAGTGGCGAACCTATGGCACGTGTGCCACAGGTGGCACGCAGAGCTCTCTCTGTGGGCATGCATGCCGTTGCCCCAGTCCCAGGCCTTCAGCTCTGTTTTATAAAACCTTTTTGCTTTAGGCCTCCACCGCCGTGTGCAAAAAAAAAAGGTTCAATCAATCAATTTCAACTTCTCGCGGGGAAAAAAAAAGATCTTGCAAAGTTGGAATTGATTTTTTGAACTATTTAGTCCCACCCAGTCTGCCATTACCACCGCAGCAACGTCCACCCAATGGACTACACTCACCCAATGGGCCATGCCCACCCGGCACCCGATGATACATAAATGGGTTTTGGGTTGCAGTTTGGGCACTCAGTCTCTAAAAGGTTCGCCATCACTGCTCTATATTCTATTCTATTCTATTCTATTCTATTCTATTCTATTCTATTCTATTCTATTCTATTCTATTCTATTCTATTCTATTCTATTCTTCATTTATTCTATTCTATTCTATTCTTCATTTATTCTATTCTATTCTATTCTATTCTATTCTATTCCATTCTATTCTATTCCATTCCATTCCATTCCATTCCATTCCATTCCATTCCATTCCATTCTATTCTATTCTATTCTATTCTATTCTATTCTATTCTATTCTATTCTATTCTATTCTATTCTATTCTATTCTATTCTTTCATTCCTCTATTCTACTCTACTCTACTCTACTCTACTCTACTCTACTCTACTCTACTCTACTCTACTCTACTCTACTCTATTCTATTCTATTCTATTCTATTCTATTCTATTCTATTCTATTCTATTCTATTCTATTTTACTCTACTCTGTTCCATTCCATTCCATTCCACTGCATTCCATTCCATATTTTCTATTCTATTCTATTCTCCTCTGCTCCCTTCCCTTCCGTTCCGTTCTATATTCTGTTCTGTTCTATTCCATTTCATGTGATTACAGGAATCCTCTAACATTTGTAAGTATGAATCACAGTGCAAAGTCACTTTTTTCAGTGTTGTGGCAACTTCAAATGGTCACTAGACAAATGGCTGTAAGTCAAGGACTGCCTGTATAAGACCAGTCAGGCTGTTGACATTCTCAGGTTTTCCACCCAAGGCCAAATGATCATCTACAGGTAGTCCTTGACTTACGGTCGCAACTGAGCGCAAAATCTGTGTTCTTAAGCGAGACAAGTGTAAAGTGAGTTTTGCCCCATTTTACACCCTTTCTTGCCCCACTTTTTAAGTGAATCCCTGCAATTGTTAAGTGAGTAACACGGTTGTTAAGTGAATCTGGCTTCTCCATTGACTTTGCTTGTTGGTAAGTTTTAAAAGTGGATTGCGTGACCCCAGGCCTCTGCGACCGTCATATATACGAGTCAGTTGCCAAGCATCTGAACTTTGATCACATGATCACGGGGGATGCTGCAATGGTCGTAAGTGGGAATAACACTCACAAGTCACTTTTTCCCCAGTGCCATTGTGACTTCAATCACTAAACAAATTGCTGTAAGTTGAGGACTACCTGTATAGGGAACATCTAGTGCAGGGGTAGGCAACCTCGGCTCTTTTATGACTCATGGACTTCAACTCCCAGCATAGCTGACTCAGGAATTCTGGGAGTTGAAGTCCATGAGTCATAAAAGAGCCGAGGTTGCCTACCCCTGATCTAGTGGAATCTTATAATGGTCAGAGGGCTGGATTAGATGGTCTTTAAGATCCTACCCAACTCCTGCTGTGACTTCACCCCATTCAGAGGACTTTGCGTGGAGATTTTCAGCAGACTTTCCATGAAAGAAGACCTCCAGGGTGTCTTCCTGTTATTCTGTTACTTCTAATCGTGCAATTTCTGCTTCTCCTTTGCCTGACTAGAACTGTGTCTCTGTTATTAATAGAAAGCCCAAAGAACCACATTTATCATATGCCCAACAATACATTAAATACTTATTTGGGAATCACCCAGTCCTGCCCTGCTGTTATTCAAATTACTTGATTCATTAATCAGCCCTGACTGTTTCAAAGAGGCAAAATGCCAGCGTGAGTTATATTCCTTGATATTTCAATGAGGAATGAGGAATTTGCATTGAATGAAGAAGAAAAAAAAGAGAGCAATTCCACAATCAGGCAATCCATCTTGACAGAATAACAGAGTTGAAAGGGACTTTGGAGGTCATCTAGTCTAACCCCCTGCTTGAGCAGGAAACCCGATACCATTTCAGACAAATGGTTGTCCAGTCTCTCCTTAAAAACCTCCATTAAATAGTTCATTTAATGATCGTTCAAAGTTACAGCAACACAGAAAAAAGTGGCTTTTGACCGTGTGATCAAAATTCAAATGCTTGGCAACTGATTCATATTTATCATGGCTGCAGCGTCCCGGTGTGTGTGTGTGTGTGTGTGTGTGTGTGTGTGTAACGTGATCCCCTTTTGCAACCTTCTGACAAGCAAAGAGGATGAGGAAGCCAGATTCACTTAACAACCGTGTTATTCACTTAACAACTACAGGGATCACTTAACAACTGTGCCAAGAAAGGTCATAAAGTGGGGCAAACCTCACTTAACAAATGTCTCATTCAACAACAGAAATTCTGGGTTCAGTTTTGGAACCCAGCCTGTATAAAATACAAGATTAAAATAGGTACCGATTAAGTGGATCTTGCCCAGAAACTAGCAACGTGAATTACATTCCGTCATGATGCACACTGATTGGGATACAAAGTGCAGGTATTATTATTATTATTATTATTATTATTATTATTATTATTATTATTATTATTATTATTATTATTATTGATGATGATGATGATGATGATGATGATGATGGAAGGGACCTATACCATGTCATCTAGTCCAACCCCCTGCTCAGGCAGGAAACCCTATACCATTTCAGACAAATGGCTGTCCAGTCTCTTCTTAAAAACCTCCAGTGTTGGAGCATTCACTGCTTCTGGAGGCAGGTTGTTCCACTGGTTAATTGTTCTGACTGTCAGGAAGTTTCTCCTTAGTTCTAGGTTGCTTCTCTCCTTGACCAGTTTCCATCCGTTGCTTCTTGTCCTGCCTTTTTTTTTTAATTCCATTTATATCCCGCCCTTCTCCAAAGACTCAGGGCAGCTTACAAGCTTAGCAGTAGCCTTCATTCTATGTATATGCCTGCTTATTAGGGCTTTCACACACACCCCCAAGCGGCATTATTACAAAGTCAGCTTAATTGCCCCCAACAATCTGGGTCCTCATTTTACCCACCTCGGAAGGATGGAAGGCTGAGTCAACCTTCAGGCGCTTTGGAGAATAGCTTGACTCCCTCTTCTTTGGGGCAGCCCCTGAGATACTGGAACACTGCTATCATGTCCCCCCCTCGTCCTTCTCTTCATTAAAGTAGACATACCCAATTCCAGCAGCCATTCCTTGTATGTTTTAGCCTCCAGTCCCCCTAATCATCTTTGCTGCTCTTCTCTGCACTCTTTCTAGAGTCTCAACATCTTTTTTACATTGTGGTGACCAAAACTGGATATGTGTTGTTGTCTGCACATTACCACAATCGTAAAGAGCAGAAGAAAACGGATAGCCCCATTTGTTCAGACCATCTCTGGCTGTTGTTATACCTGCGAGCAGTCTATTCAACACTTTCCATATTTTCCAACTTTCGCCAGACCCAGGTACCAGCTCCATGCACTGTTGGTTCTTGGTAGCTTTCCTTAAGCCCTCTCTGCTTTCAAAGTCTTCCTGTAAAGGCACTAGAGAAAGAGAACGCAAAAAGTAGCCCACACACAATTGCAGTCATGTAACAGGGCTACCTGTCCCTGATTATAAGGCTATGAATTTGGGAAATGGGGGGGGAAACCAAGGAGCTTTTCATGGCCCAAACTAGGGAGACGACCTATGTTTGGGTCATGAAACATCTGCCAAGCTGAGAGAACACCAAGGACTCCAGAGAAAGAGAAACCTGGATAAGCATGGATTAAACCCAAACAATCAGGATGATGATAACAATAACAAGAAGAAGAAGAAGAAGAAGAAGAAGAAGAAGAAGAAGAAGAAGAAGAAGAAGAAGAAGAAGAAGAAGAAGAAGAAGAAGAAGAAGAAGAAGAAGAAGAAGAAGTTGGAAGGGACCTTGGAGGTCATCTAGTCCAACCCCCTGCTCAGGCAGGAAACCCTATACCATTTAAGACAAGTGGCTGTCCAGTCTCTTCTTAAAAACCTCCCAGTGTTGGAGCATTCACCGCTTCTGGAGGCAGGTTGTTCCACTGGTTAATTGTTCTAACTGTCAGGAAGTTTCTCCTTAGTTCTAGGTTGCTTCTCTCCTTGATTAATTTCCATCCGTTGCTTCTTGTCCTGCCTTCAGGTGCTTTGGAGAACAGCTTGGCTCCCTCTTCTTTCTGGCAGCCCCTGAGATATTGGAACACTGCTATCATGTCACCCCTCACCCTTCTCTTCATTAAACAATACCTTTATCAAGGAATTACCAAGGGGAAAATCACACTTCTGCCAACATTGGCTGGACAAGTACTCTATATAAATAAGAGTGAACCTCACTTCTCTCCTAGCACTGATGCTATTCCCTAGCCTAGTTGAATCATGAAATGTCTTCAAGAAAGCCACCAAGCTGAGAGAGCACCAAGGACCCCACAGTCCTTCTCCCTCCTCCTCTCCCTCCTCCTCCCTCCCTCCCTCCCTCCCTCCCTCCCTCCCAAAACCTACTCTCTTCTAGCACTAATGACATTACCTAGCTGGGTCATGAAATGTCTGCAAGTAAACAACCAAGCTTAGGGACCACCAAGTGCTCTTCATTTCCACCCTGAGCTACAAATATCTCCTTTATTGGTACATGATGTCCATCCGAAGCCAGGACCTGATTTTAAAGAGAAATTAAACAGCCTACCTTGATGTCAGCAGATGCCAGACCTCTGAGATGAGTTAGATAAGGCTGGCAGCTTTGCTGTGATATCTGGATTTATTCTGATATCATGCACCCACGAGCTTTGCTTATCATGCCCATCCCAACTCCAGGCAGCTGCCTTATCATTTCCTTGCTTGTAAACTGCCCTCCAGCCTGCAGTCTTTCTCATAAATTAGGCAGCAGGCAAGGAAAACATGTCTCTGTTTTATTAAACACAGGCTGGCTAGGACAGATCCTGGCTGAGCAAACAGCCTGTCCCAGATCAAATAATCTAGATAGGAATGGCTGCCATCCAGTGCAGTGGGACAGTTGGGGGTGGGGGTGGGGACAAACCAGGAACAAAGCATGAAGGCAGAATAACAGAATAGAGTCAGGAGGGACCTTGGAGGTCATCTAGTCCAACCCCCCGCTCAGGCAGGAAAACCTATGCCATTTCAGACAAAGGGCTGCCCAGTCTCTTCTTAAAAACCTCCAGTGTTGGAGCATTCACAGCTTCTGGAGGCAGGTGGTTCCACTGGTTAATTGTTCTCACTGTCAGGAAGTTTCTCCTTAGTTCCAGGTTGCTTCTCTCCTTGGCTGGTTTCCATCCGTTGCTTCTTGTTTTGTCCTCAGAATGTGTGGCTGTCCCAAGTGGGCCTTCATGAGATCCCAAAACAGACCCAGCAGGAGTTTCTTCATAACAGCCAAAGAAGAAAACAATAAACAGTCATTCTATATGTTGCTCAGGAGAGTCTTCAGCCAACACAACATACGTGCACACTTCAAACCCAAGAATACACTAAGGCAGAAGCTTGTCCACTCCAAGGATAAAACACACAGACACAATCTGAGCAACGTGGCATATGCAGTACAGCGCAGTGATCCATGTGTAGATCTGTACATTGGGGAAACAGAACAACCACTTCACAAACACATGACACAAACATAGAGCAAACCCATTGGGACCAGATTCAGCAGTCCATCTGCGTTTGAAAAGACAAAGGCCGCTCTTTCGAAGACAGCATAGTCCACATTTTGGACAGGGAGGACCACTGGCTTGAAAAAGGGGTCAAAGAGGCCATCTAGGTCAAAATTGAATAGCCTTCCTTCAACAGAGGGGGAGGGATATGACATCAGCTATCTCCAGTCCACAACACAATCCTTTCAGCAGTTCCAAGAAGGCTCCACACCCATTTGCACCACTCAGTTGACCCTGAGGACACAGATAAACCTCCAGGTGACCTCAATGACCCTCTGAAAGAATGCAAATGACCAGCTGTCTGCAAGACATATAAATCCTTCCATTCCCCACTATCCAGTCAGAGCTGAAGAAGCTTCTTGGGTGAGAAGTGAAACGTCTTCAAAACAAAAACAAGAAAATCCAGTTGCCTCCTGAAAAAGCATCTTTGGGTCAAGGATTATCTGTGTTTCATTAGGATGAAGACTACGCACCAGAAAAATGACCGGTCATAAATCAAGGACTATCCATGTTTCAATAGGATGAACACTAGGGGGCCATTTAACGTGAAGCAGAAGTTGACCGAAAGATGGTCAACTCAGATGGTCTCCTTTGTAACTTGGATATTGTCAGTCCTGGCTGCCCCAGAGACAGATAAGCAAGGATGGTGTGACATTATGAAATCCTGTGTCCCATAAATGTGTATTCCAGGACAGGAAGAGGTCAGACACATCATAACATAACCCTATGGAGACTTCCGTTTTTCTGGTCTCCTGCCTTCTGCAAAGTTCTCTTGGAAGGTTTCAGAAGCCAAGTCAAAAGATTTCTGGGTCATGGGCACCAGCAGTAGGTTGAGACTCTTTCTAGAATTTAAAATCTCCCAACATCTTTTTTTTTTGGCATTGTATAACCAGAATTGGATGCATTATTCCAAGTGTGATCTCACTACGCTGGAATAAAGGGGTAGAATCCAGGATCAGGGATGACTATTTCTTGAGGAATATGACAGATTTGCAAAAAGCTGCTGACTACGATAGATCTTT